>NC_045545.1:95570022-95687934 GCF_009769535.1 Thamnophis elegans | reverse complement strand
ACCTCTTGCCACGTTTGTTAAGTGAATTGCTGCAGTTATTAAGTTAGTTACATGGCTTCCACATTGACTTAGCTTGTCAGGAGATCACAAAAGGGGATCACGGGACCCCGGGATCACTGCAACTGTCATAAATACGAGTCCGTTGGCAAGCAGCTGAATTTTGATCACATCACCACGGAGATGCTGCCATGGTCGTAAGTGTGAAAAGCGCTCATAAGTCACTTTTTTAAAAGTGCCGTTGTAACTTTGAACAGTCACTGAATGAACTGTTGTAGGTCGAGGACTACCTGTACTTGAGAGATTGCTGGGCCTTAAGTGCTGGGCCTTAAGTAAGAGCAGCAGCTTCAGGTGTGATTCAGAGCTCTAGGCAGAAATATTTCCAGGGTAATAGCGGCGGTGAAATTGCTTTGAGTCAGTTAAACAGGTAGTTCTTGCCTTAACGACAGTTCATTTAGTAACCAAAGTTATAGTGGCAGAGAAAAAAGTGACTTGTGATCATTTTTCACACTTAAATGACTGTTGCATGGTCACATGATCAAAATTCAGCTGCTGTCAGGCTCTGCTTCGCTTACTTGCTAACGGCTGCCATAGAAACGGGGAGGGTGGGGCATGGTATTTGGGATGGGAATAAATGGTACAGGAGGTTATGGAAAAGGGAGTATTTTTCTCACCATCTTCTGCGCCTGCTGGTGGCCGGTGTTTAAACCTGGTCAAGGCCAACCGTCTTGCATACCAACCTGATGATGCCTTTTGGAGATGCACCCCACATGACACCTGAGGGAGTTGCAGATTGGACACTGGGGTGGGGTTCTTGGAGGGAGGGGGCTGGGTTATCATTTGATACGTATTTGTTCGCGCCTTTCTGGCTCAGATCTTGCTTTACTTTCGTTGCTATCTTTTTATAAGCAGTAAAAGTATTTTCATTCCATGAACAATGGAGTTGGGAGTATTTTCATTCCATGAACAATGGAGTTGGGAGTATTTTCATTCCATGAACAATGGAGTTGGGAGTTGGGTTATTGATGGAGGCACTCCGGACCGCCGCTTAGCAAATGATTCATACTTATGATGGCTGCAGTGTCCCGGGATCATGTGATTTCCCCCTTTTGCCACTTTCTGACAAGCAAAGTCAATGGCGGAAGCCAGATTTACTTAACAAAATGAAGCCCAGATTTACTTGTGCGAAAGGCACTTTACAGAGAAGTGGGCAGAGGTTTTGATTCCGACAAAAATATCAAACCGTCAATTGAGTGCTGCGTTCTTTTCAACCTACACTGCTATCCATGCACTATCCAACGTCTGTTGGTGGGAGCCCTTTTATTTATCCATTAATTTCCCCGATTTGTGCCTTAATCTTAGCCTAGTATTGTTTCTCTGTAATCTGTACTTTCTTATAAAATGAAAATATGCTAGCAATTTGATGAACTCATCGTCATTTCATTCCATGTTTACTTGGGCAACCCAGAGGGAGCTGTCTATATTCCTGGCACTGTTTGTTTTATTTTATTTAGCAATTTTATTTTGCTGCCTATTCACACATGGCAATTCAAGGTGGCTTACGGGAATATAAAAACATATATAAAAAATAAGACTAATAAAAGAAAATAATAGATTAATAAAATACTATAATAGCCCCCTATCCCGGCAACATCACAGAAGCCATTTGATGGGCTACGTCCCACTCCGGGTTTCCCAGGCCTGCTGACAGAACCAGGTCTTCATTGCCTTCCGGAAGAGCATTAGAGTGGGGGGCCTGGGGAGATAATGTTTGAGAGAGAGGGAGCCACCACGAAGAAGGCCCTTCCTCTGGGTCCCACCAGATGTGTCTCCCTCGGGGATGGGACTTGCTATGCTCACGCTCTAGTGGAGTGGGTAGATGTGACCAGCAAGTCCCTTAGACAATCTGCTCCCAAACTATGAAGGGCTTTAAAGGTGACAACCAGTACCTTGAATTGCACCTGGAAGCCAATCGGCAATCCTTGCAGCTACCCGTGGGAGAGGTGACGACATCCGAGGCCTGCACAAAACCATGCGGGCCGCTGCACGTTGCGTCAACTGGAGCTCCCGGATGCTTTTCAGGGGCAGTCCTACATAGAACGCATTGCAATAGTCGAGACAGGAGGTGACTAGGGCATGAGTGACCATGAGTAGGAATTGTTGGTCCAGGAAAAAGCGTAACTGCCTGTGCAATCCTGTGCTAAGCACATTCAGCCACGTGAAGCTTTACGGTTCACCGACAAAAGGGCGAACGACAACCGCGCCCGACTAAACCGCGGTGACAAAACCGCGGGTTCTAAAGCGTTCCAATGAATGAGCGCTGAATCGCGCCGACAACCGCGCGGCGACAGAAGCGCGCTGTAAAACTAAACCTAACCCTAAACCTAACCCTAAACCTAACCCTAAACTTAACCCTAACCCTAAACATAACTCTAACTCTAAACCTAACCCTGAACCTAAACCTAAACCTAACCCTTACCTTAATTTAAATTGGCTTTCTGTTGACGCACTGTTGTAAAGGGCCCTTCTGTCGCCGTGCTGTTGTCGGCGCGTTGATGATGTCACGAAGCTTTACCACTTTCTAAAGTTCATCATAAAATAGATTTTATGAGCATTACACCTTGGATTGTGTATAGGTCTTTATACTGTCAGTGGAATCCCTCTCCCTCTTCCAGTTTGCATATGTTGCCGGTGCTCATTGAATTTCTGTGTTTTCTTTTTAAGTGCAGAAGAGTTTAGCACTGTGGCAAACATTTGGAGCAGTCAGAAATCTAATAGATCACAATTCTCTTTTGTTTCGTCCTTAGGAGAATCTTGCTGACATATCTGCGAAGATTTAACTCCAGGATCCGCACCCGGGATCTGTTTTGCTTCGTTTCACAAGGACGGCATTATTTCAGTAAGTGAAAATTCTTTGATCCTTTTCAGGGCTTGCAAATAACACAAAGTGATACAGAAGAAACCCAAGGTGTGACTTTGATTCCTTAAATGCACCTGGCTGAGAGTCCACAGCATAGCTGACCATAGAAACAAAGGGTCAGAATATTTTCTTTTCTTTTTTTTTGAAAAGTTTTTTATTGTTTTAATTAAACAAAAACACAAAAAAAGAATCATCCTTCATTACATCTTGTAGAAAGCGTGTCGATTGGTTACAAATACATTTCGTGCGTTTCTTCCACAATCCTTACATATACTTCATTCAAATTGAATTGTACATTTTAAATCAAAAATCTTTATGTATTTTACTATCAATGTACCACAATTCTCATTTAACTACAATTATTTAAACGAGCTTTTATCTGAAATCATTTGTATTTAAAGACACAACCACCTACTGGCATTCATTTGCAATTTCAATAAACCTTCAGTAATATTACGCCTTTATAACATATTCTGAAACAAGATCAATTAATAAGATATCTACGCATCCCCCCCTTTCCCCCCCAACTCTCTATTTAAAGCTTATATCCATTTCGCTTTTACCAATACAACACATGTATATATCATTAAACATTATCCATTAACATTTCCTTGTTCTTATTGTAGTTAACTAAGAATTATTTACTATTTATATCACCTCTCCACTCCTCGGGCCCAAATGAAATTATACCTTTATAGTAAGATCTAAACAAGAATTTATTAATAAAATTTATAGGTCTTTTCCCCAGGTCCCAACTTACAATTTATATCCAAATTATTTTCACTAATTAAGGTATGTTTTCTAAGTATCATCTGTTACCAAAACTGGCACGTTAATCAAAGAGAGGGAGGAGTATTAGGTATATCCACTGCCTTGAGTTATTTATATATTTTAAAAAACGAAGGTGGGATAAAATCCCCCCAAAATAAATAAAAGAAAAGTACACCAGATTGCAAAGACAAATAACTGTAGCATTATTCATCTAGCAGGTATTGACACAATGATTCCTGGCTGTTTGCATTGCAGTGGTCTGATGCTGGGTGGGAAATCTAACAACCAATCAATGATCTGGTGTTGCAAAATAAACATCTCCATGTAGGAGTTAGTATATTGTGCTGAAGAAGAGTTTGTAGTCAAAAAGATTGCATAACAATTAAATGGGTTGGTTTTTTTGAAAAAAAAAAAGGTATCAGCCCCACCTAAGCATTGTAGGAGGAGAGCCATATTAGTCTCGGGCCTTGATGGCGAACCTGTGGCACACCTGCCACAGGTGGCGTGCCGAGCCCTCTCTGTGGGCACACGAGCCGTCGTCCCAGCTCAGTTCCTCTGTGCATGTGCACGCGCGCCTCCCACCGGCCAGCTGATTTTTTGGGTCTCTGCCACACATGCGTGGGGGGGAAAGGTGCATGTGTGAGACATGTGCACATGCATGAGGGCGGGGGGTTGCACGCACAGGCGGGGAGTGGGGTGAGGAGTCCCAGGAGGCTGCAGGGGGGGCTTCTAGGCGCAAAACAGGACGTGGGGTGGTGGTGCAGGGGGAGATCGCACATGTATGTGCAGGGGAGAAAGGAGGGTGGGTGAGTCATGTATCCGTGCACAGGGGGGGCTAGGGGTGTGCGGGGGATGTCGAGCACACATTGCATTATGGGTATTGGACACACTACGAGAGAAAGGCTAGCCATTACTGGTCTATGATAGCCTTTTTTCAGGCTAATCAATTTTATTAGAAGGCATAAGTTTTGGTGAGCTATAGCTCACTCCTCACTTGCTGTCAAATCCCTAAAAGTGATACTGCCATTCAATTGGGAGGAGGGGATCCTCCGAGTTAAATCATTAGCTACAGCTGAAACAACTGAGTTTTACAACTTTACAACTGGTTTCCTGTCACCGGGAGACTGAAGGTCCCAACATCTCTGGAGGGATGTTTATGGTAGCCATGTGGGATATCTTACTTTAATGTCTAACTAGAGATAGCCATGGGAACGTGTGTTTTATTGACTCCCTGGGCAGAAGAGTTAAGGACACATCTTCACACTTGTGTATTGGTCAGAATCTGCATTCGGACAAAGGGGAGGCGTCATTATCAGCTTAATCCCATTTGCATGGCCTAAAGGTTTTCAGATGCTGCTTTGCGTCTAATAGTTTCCATCCTGGCTGATTAAAGGTCCCTTTTGAAATAATCCGTTTCAAGAGTCTTTACTTTCTCAAGTTAGGAGAGGAGCCATTACACTTGCATCTGATGAAGTGATCTTAAGCGCACGAACTTATGGCTTTTAATAAAATTGATTAGACTAAAATAAGGTGCCACCAGACCCCATCCATATGTAAAGCTTAAAATGTGTAAGATTTCAAGTATTGTTCTTAATTAGAATAGGGCAAATGAACCTGCATGAATACTGGTCTGAGTCAACAATTGGTTTTCAGTCATATTATTAGAATTTTTTTTAAAATTCCATATGTGTCATTTGGTTTTTCTGCTGCAGTTTGTTGATAGAAAGATTGGTCAGCCTGCCCCATTAGTTCTGGCAGTGTCAGCCCTTCTTCATTCAAAAATCAGGAAAGAAAACCACCGGACTCCATTTGTTGAAATCAAGTGTACTTTTACTAATTATAAATGAATAGAAGCGAAGCGAAGCTAAGTCTGATTATTTAGGCGCGAAAGCGAATAATATATTGTATAATTCATTCCCCTCCCCTTGGCATCCCGAATACAGTCCAATCATAATTCTCCCAAATGTCAGGTGTGAGATAACGTCGAAAGGCATCACCAGGATGGAATGCTGGACCGTTGGCCTTGGCGGGAAACACTCCTCCTCTACATGCGCAGTAAGGTGGTCAGTTCAAAATCTAGAATCTTCCTCCAGCACAACAATGATTCCCCTCCCAAATACCCATGCCCCCCCTCCCCGTTTCAATGGCAGCCGAAGCAGCAGCAAAGCGGAGGCTGACAGGCAGAAAAAGTCTATGCAGCTGATCCCATCAGCCAAGGAATTTCAGCTGGTGGGGTCCAGAAGAGGCTTTTCAGCCTCAGTCCCCACCCTTTGGAACATCTTGCCACTGGAGGTGAGATCCACCACCTCCCTTCTAGCCTTAAGGAAAATCCTTAAAACCTGGCTAAGCCGGCTGGTATGGGGCCCTGAACAAGACGCTGTAGGCTGGCAGCAATAGCGGTGAAAGCACCATTGCTGCTCTGCTCCAAACCCCGGATTTCTTTAGACTGCTCTTAATCCTCTGTAATTGTCATCTGCTTTTATATTTATAATAGTTTTTATATCTATATGCTTTGATTACATTGTAAGCTGCCCAGAGTTGCCACAAGCTTCAAAATGGGTGCTGTATAAATTTAATAAACAAATGAACAAATACATATATATTTGTTCCCCCAATTCAAAATCCCCGGGGAAAGAAATGTATTTTGACCGCTCCAAAGGTATCATTGATAACCGAGCAGTAGCAATGGCTGCAGATAAACATGTATAATTGATTTTTTTTTAGATTTCAAAGGTTAAAAATAACTTTAAAATTAAGAACTGTCAACGAAATGTGTAAAAGACAGTCATTGCTGATGCAATCTCCATAGAATGCATACATGATAGATGGGGCTTGTTTGCAGAATCTAGAAGAAAACTTCTGTTTTTCCCATTATTTGAAACATCAATGGTTTCACCAGCCATAAAATATAATGGTTAGATTCGTCGGGTGGGGAAACGTAGATACACTATTAGCTTTAAAATTGAATACTGAAGAATAATTTGATCTTTTGCTGTTTTATCTCTCAGATATGCCCAATTAAGCATATATGATAGTGATAATATTTACCGTGTATTCTTCTAAATGTGGTTTTGCCTACATTTTGGATGTTACAAAATGGTTGTTGCAGTGGGGGTAGCTGGTTGCAGCCGGGAGTTAAATAGATTCAGTTTTGAGAGGTCCTTGCTGCTCTCTGAGCTTGGTTGTTTACTTGCAGATATTTCATTACCCAACTATGTAACGTCGTCAGTGCTAGGAAGTGGTATGTGTGTGTGGAGAAAAGGAGGACTGTGGGGTCCTTGGTGCTCTCTGAGCTTGGTAGTTTTCTTGAATATGTTTCATTATTCAACTAGGTAACATCATCAGTGCTAGAAGGGAGTGGGAGAGGAGGAGGAAGAGGAGGAGGAGGGGAACTGTGGGGTCCTTGCTGCTCTTTGAATGTGGTTGTTTCTTTGCAGACGTTTCATGGCCCAGCTAGGTAACATCATCAGTGCTAGAAGGGAGTGGGAGAGGAGGAGGAAGAGGACTGTGGGGTCCTTGTACTCTCTGAGCTTGGTTGTTTAGTTCATGACCCAGCTAGGTAACATCATCAGTGCTAGTAGTCAATGCTAGTAGGATAAAAGAACCGTCTTTACTATCAATCTCCCCAGGAGAAGCATCAGCCAAACAGCCCGAAACTCCAAGAAAGGTTCAATGTTCCAGGAGGGGGGAAGAGAAGGAGACGGGGACAATGATAATCATTGAGAAACACATCAGGGATTCCAGGCCTGAATTAAACCCATTATTCTCAAGCTTAGCAACTTTGAGGCGTGTGGACTTCAAGCAGAGCTCGCTGGGGAATTCTGGGAGTTGAAGTCCACACGCCTGAAAGTTGTCATAATTGAGAAACCCTCGTCTAGCTATTGAACTGAGATTGCGGACGACAAAAGCTCCACAGGGGAAGGACAATCCTAGGTGACTGTGTAGCATGCTACCTGCATTATAGGTAATCAGGGGTGGGATTAAGCCAGTTCGGACCAGGTTCGGGCGAACCGGATGCTAATTTTACATCTGGTTCAATGAACCGGTAGTTGCAAGGCCTGGCTGCCCCTCAGTGGTGGGATTCAAATAATTTAACAACTGGCTCTCTGCCCTAATGACCAGCTGGGTAGGCATGGCTCGGTGATCATGTGACTGGGTGGGCATGGCCAACTCAATGTCACTCATGTCGATGGGCGCTTTGCCTTAGCTGCTATAATGTAATAAAGGTTAACCGGAGAGGCAGTTTCTGTAAGCAGGGCAATAAAGATGAGGCTAGAGACAACACCAGAATGTTTCCTTCCTGCCTTCCTTACAGGATTAGCCCTGCAAAGTGGGGAAAAAACAAAAGGAGGTTTCTTCCAACAACCGGTTCTCCGAACTGCTTACAAAGTTAACAACCGGTTCTCCCGAATAGGTGCGAACAGGCTGAATGCCACCACTACTGCCCCTCCTCTCCCAGGAGTCTCCATGCAGCCTGTTTTGGATGCCAGGTAAGAGCAGGGCCCCCGTGGAGGCTCTGGGAGGGCGAAAAACAGGCCTCCTGGATGTCTAGAAACAGGACCGTTTCCGGCCTCCAGAGGGCCTCCAGAGTCTGGGGGAGGCCGTTTTCGCCCTCCCGGAGGCTCAAGGAAAGCCTCTGGAGCCTGAGGAGGGCAAAGAACAGGCCTCCCGGAAATCCGGAAGGGCTCGTTTCCAGGCTCCGTAGCCCAGGGGAGCCTGTTTTCACCCTCCTGGAGGCTCCAGAAAAGGCGAAAACGCCCCACCCCTGCTATGGTGCAGGAGGCCAAGTAGTCCACGCCCACCCAGCAAGTGGGCAGAGAACGGGTTGCTAACATTTTTCAATCTCACCCCTGGTTCTTCCCTAAAATTCTGGGAGCCGAAGCCCCACATCTGCAATTTGCCACTTGGTTGAGAAAGGTCCTGTCATTTTAAACATTGGAATAAATGCTCTGAAAAGCACGGATAAGATACAGCAAAATTAGGGCTTGAATTCAATCATACTGTTTTTGGTGGACAGATAAAAGTGGGCTGTTTAATCCCAGAGATTACATTTCTTGGTGCATTCGCTCTCCCAGGCTAGGAACGGTAGCAGATGGCGGGCGAGCGCTTTGCGTGCCACCTGCATTAAAGGTACAGAAGAACGCTAGTCCCACTTAAAAATTCCAGGCTTATTTGTGGCCTGACATATAAAATCAATACATTTTACTCATTAGCTCGCTCCCCTCAAGATCAGGAGCCTGATGGAGTCACCCCTGGCTGAAAAGTACCATTAAGGCCAAAAAGCCTTTGTGAGCTTTAGCTGAGATGCCTAGAAAAGGCTAGCTGGTTAGAGGATTTAAACTGAGAAGGGGGGGGGAGGGGGGCAGACAGGTTGATTATGCAAATGCAGATTACGTGTGAGACAAAAGTCCATGATCCACTCACAACTGTAATGTGTTAAAAACCCATTGTGGCTGTTGAGACCTTTCTAGAGAGCAGAAAATCTTTTGATCTACGTGGGTTGGTTGATGGACGGATTGTTTAGGCCCCACCTTTATTATTTTTACAAATAAGGCAGCAAATATCTCCCAACGGCCAGTACAGGGCGGGCCTCCTTCAGGTGCCGTCAGCCAGGCAATGTCGGCTGGCGGCTCCTCGGAGGAGGGCCTTCTCCGACCCTATGGAACGAACTACCCCCAGAGATCCGGACCCTTCCCACTCTCATGGCCTTCCGAAAAGCTGTCAAAACCTGGCTATTCCGGCAGGCCTGGGGCTGTTGACCTCATTACTGAGGTCCAGCCCCGATCAGATTGGGTGCATGGTGGTTTTTAAACTGTTGTCTTTGTCTTTTTAATTCTTATTTTTATTTTTTTGATAATTCACTTCTGTAAGCCTCCCGGAGTCCTCCGGGATTGGGCGGCCTATAAATCCATTAAATACAATACAATACAATATATCCAAACTATCCTCCTTTTCTCCCCACAGCAACAACCCTGCGAGGTGGGTTGGGCTGAGAGAGAGAGAGTGACTGGCCCAAGGTCTCCTAACTGGCTTTCATGCTTAAGACTTGAACATCATCATCTATTTCATTCTTTAATTTCTCTTCCTTTGCATTTGTATTTCTCCTTTGCATGGTACATAAGCATCCCTTCCTCTCTTCAGCACATATTCTGGAATATTGTAGATCAGGGGTGTCAGACTCAATTTCATTGAGGGCCGCATCAAGGTTGTGTTTGACCTCAGGGGTGTGTGTGGGATGATGTGGCCAGGGTGGGTGTGGCCAGCTCACCATCACTCGTATGATTTCACCGTCATAAATATGAACCAGTTGCCAAGCAACTGAATTTTGATCACGTGACCCTGGACATGCTGCAACGGTCATAAGTATGAAAAACAATCAATGGCTTTTTTCACTGCCGTTGCAACTGACCAGCCACTAAGTGAACTGTTGTAAGTTGAGGACTACCCATGCACAAACAAGCCACAAACTTCCCTCTTCCATCCACTTGACGCTGTTACCTATCCTGGCAATGAAACATTTGCAAGTAGATTGCAGTGGCAAAACTATTTTTGTCAGGGCCCCGGTGGTTAGGATGCAGTACTGCAGGCTACTTCCGCTGACTGCCAATTTAGCAGTTCAAATCTGACCAGGCTCAAGGTCGACTCATCCTTCCATCCTTCCGAGGTGGGTAAAAAGAGGACCCAGATTGTTGGGGGCAACAGGCTGACTTTGTAAAACCACTTAAAGATGGCTGCAAAGCAGTATGAAGCGATATATAAGTCTAAATACTATTGCCATTTCTGAATTTAATGCCAGAAAAAATCTTCCTGCATTGTTCATGTAATCATGATTTGAAGTTGCAATACCTAGCTAACCTTGGCTGATCCAGCAGGCAACGTAGTGTAACCATGGTGATTGGGCCAGATTTTTCTATCACTAAGCAGCACAGTTGTCAGCATGTTGACTGCCTCACTTAGCAACAGTGGTTCCAGCAGGCCCCAGTTACTGTCATTAAACAAATCTCAGTCGGTCACTCAGCAAGGACCACCTGGGGCTGCAATTTCCTGCTGGCTTCCCCATTGAGTCACTTGTGAAGGTCACAAATGGAGGTCATGTGACAGGGATGTTGCCACAGTGGCTGACTGCCCGGATGATGATTTCTTGATCTCAGGAGCCATGTAATGACTGGAACTTGAAGGACTGGTCATAAATAATAAAAGATAGAATAACAGAGTTGAAAGGGACCTTGGAGGTCTTCTAGTCCAGCCCTCTGCTCAAGCAGGAAACCTTAGACCATTCCAGGCAAATGGCTGTCCAGTCTCTTCTGAAAAACTTCCAGTGTTGGAGCATTCACAACTTCTGGAGGCACATTGTTCAACAACTACCATTCCTTTAAAACCATCATAAATTTGAACAGTCACAGAATAAGTGGTCATTAACTGAGGACCACCTCTACGACACTGGAATGTCAATGGGAAAATGGAAACTGTTCAGGGTTTGCCTTTGTCTCACAGAAGTTCAGCGTCCAGGATACAGGTAGTCCTTGACTTACAACCATCGTTAAGTGACCATTCAAAGTTACAACAGCCCCCAAAAAAGGGTGTTCCCATTTTTCACACTTGTGACCATGATCACATGATCATAATTTGGATGCTAAGCAACTGGCTCACATTTATGACAGTTACAAAGTCCCTGATTCACTTAACCACCTCATTACTAACTTAACAACTGCAGTGATTCACTTAACAACGGTGGCAAGAAAGGCTGTGAAATGGGGCAAAACTCACTTAACAATTGTCTCACTTAGCAACAGAAACTTGGGGCTCAATTGTGCTCACAAGTCGAAGGCTACCTGTTCTGACCTCCCTTGTCCCACACCAAAGCACTCCGAGCCAAAGATACTTTACGGAATTTATTAACAGACAGACAGGTCCTTGGCAGCAATCCAGCACAGATAAGCCTTGGCAGCAATCCAGCACAGATAAGCCTTGACAGCAATCCAGCCTGCCAAGCTAACACCACAGTTCTCCAATTTTCGTAAATGTGTTGACTTCTGCAAAAGGGGCGTGTGCACAAGCATTCCTTTTATAGACTGGAGAGGAGCCTAATGACCACCAGCTGAGTGCAATTACCTCCTGTAACTGCGCAACTGTTCCTTATGCCTATTAGCTCTCCGGTGCAGGGCATCTAGGAACAACTCCTTTGGCTCCTCCCCACTGTTGACGTTGGGATCACACTCCCTTGTCTCCTTCCCACTGGTCCAAGGCTCAGGTGCCTCCTGGTGGCCAACCAGCCTCTCTGAGCCCTGCTCGGAGTCGGAACCCTGTCCAGGGTCCTCCAGAGCCGACTCATTGGGCCCTTCGCTGTCGGAGTCTGGTGGCAGCTCCAACGGCTCCTGCTGGGCCACAACACCTACCTAACCAAGGAAAGGAGAGAGAGAGAGAGAGAAAAAGAAAAGGAAATGGTCCAGTTTCTGACGTGCCACAGACCAGAAGTTGGGGACCCCTGGTTTAGTCCCCAACTTCTGGTCTAGAGTTGTGTTTTCTAGTGGCCTCTCCCTCTGCTCCCTTTGCAGGCCGGAGAAAGTCCATCCTGGCCTCCTGCTTGCTGAGACTCAAAACTTTCAGCCACTGCCTTATCTCTTGATTTTCTCTACCCCGCCACTGGTTTCAACCTCCGGCTTCTTTCCTTTATGCCCTCTGATGTCCACTGTTGCCCAGCAACCCCGCTGATGCTGAGCTCTTCTCCGTCTTGTCCTTCCCTCACCTCTTCTTTCTCTGCCTTTATCCTTAGGGACCTCCAACAATTATGCCTCATGACGATCTCCCTGTATCCCCAGCCATACGCTCATCTGTTTCCATCCCTGTCGATATTTCAGCCAGGCTGACCTGTCGCGCTCTCTCCTCTGGCTGAGGTAGTTGCACACTCAACGTTCAGCCATTCTCATATCACCAAATTTAATCGATATCATGATTATGAATGTACCAATAGAATAACATAGAATAAGAGAGTTGGAAGGGACCTTGGAGGTCTTCTAATCCAGGGGTCACCAACCTTTCGGACCTCAGGGACCACTAAATTCATAATTTTGAATCCCACGGATCACTAATATGATTGCCTAATGACAGGCTGGACGGGCATGTGGCTGGGTGGGCGTGGCCAACTCGGTGTCACTCATGTTGAGGGGCTCCTGGCTGGCCTCTACTCGTCCCTCCCAGCCACTCCTCACACTCCCCGCCTGGGCTCCTTAGGACCCCAACAGGAAGCAGTTGTTGGAGCTAAGCAGCCATCAGGAGAAAGAGTTAGCAAAATAGCTGGCTCAGTTCAAATTGGATCTGACCGAGAAGGAGGCTCAGCAGAAGGACCACACTGAGGACTAGGAGCATAGGCTATCCAAGCAGAGGGAAGACCTGCAGGAGTGCAAGGCCAGGGACCAGCGCCTGGAGGCTCAAAGGGCTGAGATGGTCAGCCAATTCCAGACTATGATGCAGTCCCACTGGAACGAGGCCCTCCGGCTCTTCGCCACCAGTGGTGCTTCCCTCCAGCCTTTGCCCAAAGCCCCCCATCGGGAGGCTGAAGCAGACCCCAAGTCGGAATTTCTGCCCCCTTCCGCCCCACACAAAAAGATCCCAAAGGGGGGGATTCTCTGCAGCAACACAAGCATTCATTGCACGTATCCACCCAGGGACAGTAGTTTAACAATACAATACAATAGCAGAGTTGGAAGGGACCTTGGAGGTCTTCTAGTCCAACCCCCTGCCTAGGCAGGAAACCCTATACCGTTCCAGACAAATGGCTATCCAGCATCTTCTTAAAGACTTCCAGTGTTGGAGCATTCACAACTTCTGGAGGCAACTTCTGTCCCACTGATTCATTGTTCTCACTGTCAGGAAATTTCTCCTCAGTTCTAAGTTGCTTCTCTCCTTGATTAGTTTCCACCCATTGCTTCTTGTTCTACCCTCAGGTGCCTTGGAGAATAGTTTGACTCCCTCTTCTTTGTGGCAACCCCTGAGATATTGCTATCATGCTATCATGTCTCTCCGAGTCCTTTTTTCTATTAAACTAGACATACCCAGTTCCTGCAACTGTTCCTCATCTGTTTTAGTCTCCAGTCCCCTAATCCTCTTTGTTGCTCTTCTCTGCACTCTTTCTAGAGTCTCCACATCTTTTCTACATTGTGGCGACCAAAACTGAATGCAAATATTCCAAGTGTGGCCTTACCAAGGCCATATAAAGTGGTATTAACACTTCCCGTGATCTTGATTCTCTCCCTCTGTTGATGCAGCCTAGAACTGTGTTGGCTTTTTTGGCAGCTGCTGCACACGGCTGGCTCCTATTTAAATGGTTGCCCACTAGGACTCCAAGATCCCTTTCACAGTTACTACTGTTAAGCGAGGTACCACCTGTACCGTACCTGTGCATTTCGTTTTTGTTGCCTAAATGTAGAACCTCTGATTGAGGACCTCTGATTTAGTGCAACATCAAAAATGCAAATAATTTTTCTGCGGACCACCAAAATTTTCTCATGGACCACCAGTTGGTGACCACTGTTCTAGTCCAACCCCCCCCCCCCCACAACTTCACTTAACAACTGTCTCACTTGTCAACAAAAAATGTGGGCTTCATTGCAGTCGTAAATCAAGGACTGGCTGTAAACTGGGCTGAGCGACTGTACTTTCATCAAGCAAAATAAAACTAGGGAAATGCCAATGCCTGTTTCTTCTATCTGTAGTCAGGCCTCCTCTAAATAATGATTTTCTCTCTTCATTGTTCTATCTGGCACAAAACACACTCTTGGCGTTAACTTGTTACTTAATCTTAGCTCTGCCTGCATTGTAGACATATCAAGTTCTCTGCTGTCCCAAGAGCATCTTCTCTTTTCAAATGTGTCATCTAAAAATATTGCTGATTGCTGTCCCTGTACTTAAGATGCACAAATCATGTTTTTTTTTTCAGGTGCCTTCTTAAATGCTGGCAGAGATATTTATTATTCATTATTAGTTTGTTCAGATCTTATTCACCTTCAGATCTTATTCACCATGAAAAAGCTCTGGAAAAACAGAGATATTGATAAAAATACAAACAGCAGGCTAGTTTGGGCTATAGTCTTCCCTGTAATGATGAATGGGCGTGAGAGTTGGACAGTAATAGCAATAGCAGTTAGACTTGTATACCGCTTCATAGGGCTTTCAGCCCTCTCTAAGCGATTTACAGAGTCAGCATATCGCCCCCACAGTCTGGGTCCTCATTTCACCCACCTCGGAAGGATGGAAGGCTGAGTCAACCTTGAGCCGGTGAGATTAGAACCGCTGAACTGCTGATAGCAGTCAGCTGAAGTGGCCTGCAGTATTGCACCCTAACCACTGCGCCACCTCGGCTTTAAAACCGGTGATGGAAGAAGAATTGACACCTTTGAACTGGTGATGGTGGCGTAAATTACTGCATATACCAGGGGACAGCCAGAGTCACTAACAGAGGGGTGTTAAATAGTTAAATACATCACTAGAAACTAAGAGCATAAGACTACCTCTGGTTTACTTTGGTGTGCAAATTCATCGGAGAAGGCAGTGGCGCCAGGTAGGAATGGTTCATGGAACAAAGAGAAGGCGCAAGCAAAGAACAAGCTGGCTTGATAAGATCAAATCCGATGCAAAGTTGAGCATTCAACAACTGAAAGAAGCTGTGATTGACAGGGTAGCATGGAGAGAACTTGCCTATAAAGTAACTTAGAGTTGGACTCGACTAAATGGTTAAAAACAAGCAAATTATTAAATACATTTATATAACACCTCCTGCCCCCCAATTCACATATATGGGGACTCAGTGGCTAAGATGCTGAACTTGTCAATCAGAAAAGTCAGCAATTCGGTGGTTTGATGGTTAGCGTCACGTAACAGAGTGAGCTCCCGTGACTTGTCCCAGCTTCTGCCAACCTAGCAGTTTGAAAGCGTATAAAAAATGCAAGTAGAAAAATAGGGACCACCTTTGGTGGAAAGAGAACAGCCTTCCGTGCGCCTTCAGCGTTTAGTCATGCCGGCCACATGACCATGGAGACGTCTGTGGACAGCGCTGGCTCTTTGGCTTTGAAACAGAGATGAGCACTGCCCCCTAGAGTCAGGAACAACTAGTACATATGTGCGAGGCAGAGGTGGGTTTCAGCCAGTACAAACCGGTACTGGCGTACCATTTGGTGAAATTTAGCGTGCCTTCCCGTACCCGTTCTTCCGGAGGCCCCATACTGGAATGCTCCCTCCCCTGGCCTGCTCCCCTCCACTCGCTCCCCCCGCCCACCCGGTCACCACTCGCTTGCTCCCCCCGCCAGTCCAGTTGCCGCTCCCTCGCTTACCCTGCCTGTCTGCACTAGGCTTGCCCCGCCCACTCACTTCCTTTGCCAGAGCGGAGGATTGCGAGAAGCCCATGTGGCGCGCACTTCCTTCTCTTTGACAGCCGCCTCGTTTCCAATGAAGGGGGTGGGGATTCCATGCAGAGGGAGGAAATCACATGGATTTCCCACCCCCTTTATTGGAAACGAGGTGGCTGCCAAAAAGAAGAGATCAGCGCGTACCACGTGGACTTCTCCAACAGCTGAATCCTTGCCTCCAGTTCTCACCCTCTTCCCCCATGGCAGGAGTAACTCAATGACTTGATTGCTCCCTCTCGGTCTTCCAGGCTCATTGGCAAAACTACATTTTAGGGCCTTTTAGAAAAACAGCAGGGTGAAGATGAAACGTACTAGGGGTGGGGGTGGGGAATTATGTTCTATAAAGAAGGGGCCACCACCGAGAAGATCCCTTTTTATGGCCCACTAACAATCCCTAATCAATGGGACCTGTAATACGCTCTGCCTTCTCGTCCCAGTAGGCCAGTTAGATATAAAACATGGCATTATAACAATAATACAAGCATTAGTGGTACATTTCTCAATGCAGCAAAAAAAGTGTTGTTTTTTTTTCAAACCAAGTGATTCTGAATGAAAAAGTAGGTAGTTTCATATATGTTTGTTAGCAAGATTTTGGATTCTTGTGGAGTTTTGATTCTTGGAACTCGAGCAATTTAATTTAATATGATTTGATTTAATTTTACTTTCTCCAGAAATTGGGAGTACAGATTCCAGGGCTGTAAATTAGATAGGGAAGATGAAACAACATCTTACCAAGCTTTTCTGTACCGTTACCAAGAAAACAGGCTCAACAAAATGCAGATTAATTTTTAAGTGAAATTAGTGTTAAAAAGAGCTTTCTCCCACATTGGACATGTCCTAATTATTTTAACTGGATTGAGAAACAGATTCGCAAAAAGCTCTTTGCCACCTTTGGTCTCCTGTGTCTTTAAAAGGCCTATTTTTTTTAATTATTATTATTTATTTTTAAATTTTATTTACAAACATGTAAAATACACACACACAAAACTTAGACGTACACCACATTTACACAATACATTACCAACAGGAGCTTCCTGTTCTTTCTAATAGCAATTGCCAATCGATATCGCTCACCTTATATTGTTTCCCCTTCTATTATATTTCATTTGCATTTCACTATTCTTAACCCTCTTACCGTATATACTCGAGTATAGGCCGACCCGAATATAAGCCGAGGCACCTAATTTTACCACAAAAAACTGGAAAAGTTATTGACTCGAGTATAAGCCTAGGGTGGGAAATGCAGCAGCTACCGGTAAATTTCAAAAATAAAAATAGATACCAATAATGTTTTTGAATATTTATTTCAAAGAAAAACAGTAAACTAGCGGTGTATTCAATGAAATACTTCACTCACCTCATGATGCTGATGTCCCGCTGTGATGATGATGTCCCGCGCAGCCGCGGGAGCGATGTCCCGCCTCCTATGACACACGGCACAGTGATTCCTATCATTGGATCACTGTACCAGAGGAGGTGGGACATCGCTATGTGGCTGCTTGCCATAACAAGGAGGAGGTGGGACATCGTTGCAGAGCGGCAGGAGGGGGAGGAAGGGGAATCGTAAGACAGCCCTGCATTACATTAGAACGTGAGGAGGGGGGATGGTGCGGTGCGCGCTGCGCGGCAAACTGACACAGAGGGAGGGGAAACTCACAGGGGCACTGGGCCATTCACGAGTGTCACCCAGCGGCATGGCCCCGCCCCTTTTTCTCCTCCATTTCGGGCAAATTTTTCACTGACTCGAGTATAAGCCGAGGCGGCTTTTTTCAGCCCAAAAAGTGGGCTGAAAAACTAGGCTTATACTCGAGTATATACAGTATCTTATTCCTCTGTCTGCTATATTGGCTGATTACCTCTAGTAAATTTAAACCACTTGGATACATATATATGTGTGTTAATTCTCCTTAACTACTATTTTTGGGCTTTGTTGTCTTCCTTCATTAATCCTTGTTTCTTTCCTCCATCTACCTCTACCATTCATCCCATATCTGGTAGAATTCTGATTCTTCTTTTCCCTGGATTTCTTTAGTTAATTTGTCCATTTCAGCACAGTTCATAACCTTTCTTATTATTTTGTCTTCGCTTGGAATTAATTTGTTTTTTCCATTTCTGGGCAAAGGCAACCCTTGTAAAAGGCCTATTTTGAGTTTTGATCATTTAGGCTGACGCTGCCTTGCCTAGAATTTGAGCATCGTTGGCTTATAGGCATCTAGGATGCCAGGTGCTCAATCGTTTTAGAAGAACCCATTTTGAAAACCAGGTGAGGGGGAAAAAATCTTTTGGTCCTTATCTCTTCAGCTATTGTCGTTTTGGCCAGGAGAAGGCCCCCCAAGCAAGAGAAAAAACACACGAGTTAATCCGAGGGCTTTAAAAATACCTTTTCCGTCAGGCCTGTTTAATCTAGCATAGCTAGCTGCAGTGACCTGATCCCAAAATAGCAAGCAGTCTCTCCTCTCTCAGAGTATTTGCTGCTAAATAATGACAGATGGTGATTTAGCTTGGTTTGAAACCAAAACTCTGCAGTGCAGAACTTTTTAAAAAATGGACAGAAGGGAGAATGAGATCCAAGTGTCAGGCCTGCAGCGGTTCCCTTAAGAATCTTTGGCCTGCCACACTCTCATTAAGTGGGGAGGGGGGGGGAAATAGCAAGGGGTAGAATGTGTTGTTTTCAAAATAAAAAAATTCCTTTCTAGAAGCTCAAGGTCATCTTTTGTCTCCGCACCTTTGCACCTGACCGGAAGCAGCTGGGCGTGGATGCCAGCGTAGAAGAAGACGATTGGACCATGTGATGGATTATGGGTGTGGGGACAAGATCATGAACTTTTAACTGGGTGGGATTAATTTACAGAATTGGGATTCCATAGTAATGTGCTAAGATGTCTCCTTTATTAAATTGGAACTTTAAGGAAAGTTTTGCCTTGGACTCTGATTTAATTCTACATGATACTTGGAACGCTGACATCTTAGCACATTACTATGGAATCCCAATTCTGGAAATTGCCTCAGAATCCCACCCAGATACTTCAGTTCCACCACAAAACCGCGAAGCCCTTATCTGCGCCGACATAAGTGTGGAGGGCAAATCCGCGCCGTCCGAAGCGCTAAGGAAAAACGCGAACCTACCGTGATGAAATAACTGCGGAGGGCAAATCCGCGCCTTCCGAATCACTCAGCACCCTAAACGTAACCCTAAACCTAACCCTAAACCTAACCCTAACCCTAACCCTAACCCTACATCTAACCCTAACCTAACCCTAACCCTAAACCTAACCCTAAAGCAAACCCCTAAACCTAACCCTTACCTTAATTTAAATCGGCTTTCTGCCGCCGCGCTGTTTTAAAGCGCCCTTCTGACGCCGCGCTGTTGTCGCGGTGGTGATGATGCGCAGTGATGACGTCGTGGCTTTAGCGACGCGGTTTTATCACCGCTATTTTGACGAGCCATGGATACTTCTACATGATACTTGGAACACTGACACCAAGGTCTTCAGACAACCCAGCAGCAAGGTGGATAGACTCCATTATGAAGAACGGTTGCTGGAACTGGGATTGTCTAGATCCGTGATAGAGAGCCTGTGGCACGAGTGCCACGTGGCACGCAGAGCCCTGTCTGCGGGCATGCCAGCCGTCGCCCCAATGTCACCGTGCATGCATGCGCACCTCCTGCCGGCTAGATGACCTTCAGGTCTCTGCCATGCGTGGCGGGGGAGGGGGGGCGCATGCAGGGATGCATGCACGGGAGCAGGGCACATGCATGGGGGGTGCTTGCATTGCATTTTGGGGTCTCACACAGCCTCCCCACACCCCGCTTCCAGGTTGGTGTAGGAGTTCCTGGAAAGCTTCCTGCACCAACCTGGAAACCAAAAATGGGTGAGGGGGGCGTGGCACCTGCGCAGGGTGTTCTGACCCCCTCCTCCGACCAGTAATGAAAGCCGAGACAAGCGTAAAATGGAATGTCCTTTAATAACAAGACCAGAATCTGGTGGCTGAAAGCCAAATAAACAAACAGATAAGGACCTTGGCAGCAAGTCCGACACCTTGGCAACAATTCAGATTAACTCTGGCAGCAATCCAGCCTGCCAAATTGGTTTCTCTTTAGTCAAAGTGTTGACTTCTGCAAGAAGGGCGTGGCACAAGCAGTCTCTTTTATAGTCTGGAGAGGACCTTAATGACCATCAGCTGAGCGTAATTACCTCCTGTAATTACATAGTTGTTCTTGACACCGAGTAGCCCTTCGACGGCGTGCATCCCGGAACAACTCACTGTTGGTTTCTGGATCACTCTCTCTTGTCTCCTCCCCACTGATCCAAGGCTCAGGCGCTACCTGGTGGCCAACCAGTCTCTCTGCACCCTGCTCGGAGTCGGAACCCTGTCCAGGGTCCTCCACATCCTTCAGGGCCGACTCATAGGGCCCCTCACTGCCGGAATCTGGTGGCAGCTCCAATGGCTCCTGCTGGGCCACAACACTAGGGTATGCTCAATTATTATGTGTTTCACAGTCGTCCCTCTATCGCTTGGAGAACCAGAGTGCTGTTCAACCATCTAGGACTGTGATGGCAAACCTATGGCATACGTGCCAGAGGTGGCACGCAGAGCCTCTCTCTGGGCACATGCCCTGTTGCCAGCTGTTCTTCTGCGGTCTGGCGCGCACACGGGAAGACCAGCTGGCCAGCACGCACATGCGCACGAACAACTACTCTTCTGGGTTCCGGTGCTCCCGCGCACACGAATACTAGCGGCCGGCACATATAGGTGCACCGGAACCCGGAATAGCAGCTCCTTTTCCGGTTTACAGCGCACGTACATTCTGGTTTCGGCGCTTGGTATCGAAAAGGTTTGCCAACACTGATCTAGGAGAAACAGGAGCATTGACCAACCCCTGCAAAATCTGAGTTTTGTTTTAGTCTGGGGAAACTCCGTACTTCTTCCCATTTCCAGGGGCTTCTCTTTTTGGACACCATGAATAATATTGGAGAGTTTAACTGTCTCCTTCCACTATGTAGATCAGTGTTTCTCAAGCTTTAACAACCTCCAGATGTGTATGATGTTGAAGATCAAGGAAGCTTAAAAACCAGACATCTGTTTTGGCTGTCGTTTAACGCAGGCATCAGGAAAGGATTCTTAAAATGCAGTGTCACTTCCTCAGCACACAATTGGAGGGGGGGGGCTCTTCACTTTTATGTTCAGCAGGAGCTTGATTTGGTTTGAAGGTTAGTATTCTAGATTTTAAATAATTTCTTTGTAACACCGCTCTGGATTCAGAGTTACTTCTCGTTAGGATGTTCTTCTGCAAATTAAATAGAACTATCCCTTCCTTTTGGTCTCCACGATGTAGAAAAGATGTGGAGACTCTAGAAAGAGGGCAGAGAAGAGCAACAAAGAGGATTAGGAGACTAGAGGCTAAAACATATGAAGAACGGTTGCAGGAACTGGGTATGTCTATTCTAACGAAAAGGAGGATCAGGGGAGACATGATAGCAGTCTTCCAATATCTCAGGGGTTGCCACAAAGAAGAGGGAGTCAAACTATTCTCCAAGGCACCTGAAAGCAAGATAAGGAACAATGGGTAGAAACTAATCAAGGAGAGAAGCAACTTAGAACTAAGGAGGAATTTCCTGACAGTGAGAACAATTAATCAGTGGAACAGAAGTTGCCTCCAGAAGTTGTGAATGCCCCAACACTGGAAGTTTCTAAGAAGATGTTGGATAACCATTTCTCTGAAATGGTATAGGGTTTCCTGCTTGAGCAGGAGGGTTGAACTAGAAGACCTCAAAGGTCCCTTCCAACTCTGGAAAGACGGTTTTGTCAAGATCAGCGTCATCGGTTGAGATGCTTGTTAAAAAGAAGTAGAGTCTTCAACAGGGGAGAGGAGGCCCTGAGTCATTTGGACAGATGTTATCTCTCATACTAAGACAGCTGCAGTGGAAAAGGTCTGACATGAGAGGCAAATACATCATGGAAAATGCAGTGAATGGAAGGAATTCAGCATTGGGGTTCAGAGGTGATAGTTGTCACAACAGAGTCAGTCCTTTTCTCAAAATCAAGGATGTCCAACCTTGGCAGCTTTAAGACTGGTGGACCTCAACTCCCTTGGCTGGGGAATTCTGGGAGCTCAAGTCCCCCCCCCCAAATCTTAAAGCTGCCAAGAATTGAACACCCCCTACTCAAAACACTAGCCTGGCCACCTTTGAGACAGGTAAATATGTGAAATTCTTTGATGGTGATTTGAGTCACTTGGAGAAGAAGACGGAGGTGGAAATGGAGAGGGAGAAGGGAGAAAACAGGGGTGAAAACAGTGCTTTATGGCCCTTTCTAAGCGGTTTACAGTGTCAGCCTATGGCCCCCAACAATCTGGGTCCTCATTTTATCGGCCTCGGAAGGATGGAAGGCTGAGTCAACCTTGACCTGGTCAGGATAGAACGCCTTGCAGTTGTCAGAATTAGCCTGTGGCAGATAGATTGCTTAGATAGATAGATAGATAGATAGATAGATAGATAGATAGATAGATAGATAGATAGATAGATAGATAGATAGATAGATAATAGACAGACAGACACGGTAGATAAAATACGGTAGATAGATACCGTAGGTAGATAGGTAGACAGACAGACAGATGATAGATAGATAGATAGATAGATAGATAGATAGATAGATAGATAGATAGATAGATAGATACATACCATAGATACATACCATAGATACATACCATAGATACATACCATAGATTAGGTAGGTAGATAGGTAGATAGATAGATACCATAGATTAGGTAGGTAGGCAGGCAGGCAGGCAGGCAGACAGACAGACAGACAGACAGACAGACAGATAGATAGATAGATAGATAGATAATAGCAAGCTCGTTGATTTACCATATTTTTCTGTGTATAAGATGCATCAAGATTTTGAAGAGGCAAATTAAAAAAAAAATGTTTTTCCACTCTGCAGACCTCCCAAAAACAGCCCGTTTTTGTCAAAAAAGGGGGGCATTCATAATCTTTAGGAGGCTTGTAGAGTGCACCTGAGGGCTGGGAAGGCAAAAAAGAACAAAAAAACTGGCCCATTTTTCGCTCATTTCTGTCCTCGTCAGCCCCCCAGGAGCACTCTGAAAGCCTCCTAAAGCCTATGCATGGCCATTTTGGTGAAGGGGGCAGGCTTTCAGGATGCAAAAAAAAAAATGCTGTCTTCAGTGTATAAGACACACCCAGATTTCCAGCCTCTTTTTTGAGGGGGAAAAGGTGCGTCTTATACTCCGAAAAATACGGTGCATACCACTTCACAGTGCTTTGCTATCCTCTCTAAGCGGTTTACAGAGTCAGCCTCTTGCCCCCAACAATCTGGGTCCTCATTTTACCGACGACCTTGGAAGGATGGAAGGCTGAGTCGACCTTGACTCAGCCAGGATCAAACTTCTGCGCAGTCAGCAGAATTACCCTGCAATACCTCATTCTAACCACTGCGCCACCAGGGCTGTTTCTATGCTTTTGCAAGAAGTTTGTGAATGCTTTGGGGACAACTTAGCTGTCATCCAGCAGCCAAGCTGGTTGGGCTAGAAGGGGGGGGCAGAACAGCCTTTACTGGTGGAGCCTTGCACTGCATTATTATTGAGGAGCAATCAGAGGTTGCAGTAACATTCTGGAAGGGGGCTGAACTGGTTTTTCCCCACCGTAGGGCTGGGAAAACCTTGTTCCTTTGGCTTTCCAATTGGGATAAGCCCAAAAAGAGGACTTGCTTGGGTTTTTTTTCCTTGCTTTTCCTCCTTTGTGGAAATAACAGGAAACGGTCACCTCTGTTGCTCAGCAGTTTTTTTTGTACCAGAAGGGAAAATGATGTGAGTTATGAGCAAGGCATCCTCGGGGTTACCCTGTGGATTCTTATTGTGGCTTGCTGAGCCCATCAGGTCATCTTCACATGAGTTACTGGGGTCTCCTCTGGGAAAATTAAAAAACAGACTTTGTGCTTTAGTGACGACGGGGTTCCTTGCATTTTCCAGATCCTTCTATTTTGTCCCTAGCTGGCAGCTAGCAAAAACTACTACATAGTGACTTACATACAGTGGTGAAATCTAATTTCCCCCCCGCACCAGTTCTGTGGGCGTGGCTTGGTGGTGGTGTCATGTGACTGGGTGGGCATGGCCAACTTTCCCCCGCTTTCTAACGCGGAAAAATGCTTTAAAAATCTAAAAAAAGACCTGACAATCTGCGAGCTATGAACCGCTTTTTAAGGCATTTTTTCCCCTGTCAGTTCGCACAAACCAGCACAGAAAAAATGCTTTAAAAAGCAGGGGAGGGAGAGCTTCCAACAATAGATAAATAGATAGATAGATGGATGGATGGATGGATGGATGGATGGATGGATGGATGGATGGATGGATGGATGGATGGATGTGATAGATAGATAGATGATAGATAGATAGATAGATAGATAGATAGATAGATAGATAGATAGATAGATAGATAGATAGATAGATAGATAGATAGATAGATAGATTATTTTTCAGAGTATAAGACACACCGGAGTATAAGACGCACCAAGGTTTTGAAGAGGCAAATTTTTAAAAAAAGTTTTTGCACTCTGCAAACCTCCCCAAAATGGCCCATTTTTTGCGAAAACGGGTGCATTTTATTCCAAAAAAGAGGCATGAATAGCCTTTAGGGGGCTTGCAGAGTGCTCCTGGGGGGGGGGGGGGGGCAAAAACGAGCAAAAAACGGCCCATTTTTCATGAAAACGGGCCCTTTTTTGCAAAAAAAGGGTGGCATGGATAGCCTTTAGGAAGTTTATAGAATGCTCCTGGGGACTGGGGCGGTTAAAATTGAGCAAAAAATGGGCCATTTTGGTGAAGGAGGCAGGGTTTCGGAAGGCAAAAAATGCTGTATTCTGTATATAAAACACACCCAACCTTGACTCGGCCAGGATCGAACTCCTGGCAGTCAGCAGAATTACCCTGCAATACTGCATTCTAACCACTGTGCCACCATGACAGACAGACAGCTGAGCCACGCAATCCTCGGAAGCTTTTTTTTAAAACTACCGGTTCACAGAACCATGGAAAATTGTCCCTACCGGTTCAGCCAAACCAGGCCGAACTGGGAGGATTTCACCCCTGCTTACATAGGTTTCCTTTCCCTGTCACCTTTTACTTTCTGCCTAAGAGGCTTTCAGGCTGAAAATTGGGGGTTATAAAAGCTTTGAACTCAAAAGGCATAAATGTTGCTGATGCAAACTAGCGGAACATGTTGTCAACATCCAGCTCGAGAATCCAAATAAAACTCCAGGTTCATTCCATTTCTGAAAATCTTACTGTTTCTTGAATACACTGCATGGCAACGTCGAAGGAAAACTAACTCTTGAGTTTCCCAAACACCAGTTCATAGAATTAAACAATACTTTCCCCAGCCAACCACCCCCCCCCAGCCTCTTACGTAGTCCATGTTTCAAACTGGGTTATGGGAACCGTCTGCTTCAACTCCACACCTGCTACAATGTCCTTGAAAAGCTTTCAGGCTCTCTTGGTCTTCAGCTGAATCATGGAGCTTTCGTTTCTCCATCTAACCCATTCTAAAGCAACACCTCCCTCCCACGTTACTCCAATGGCAAGTTGAAACAAAGAGGCAGGTAGCTGCCAAAATTTCATTCTTGACATGCATTTGGGAAACCTTTTTGAGAGATTTGATGGTTAGAAGTCAATGCATGGATTTCAGGTAGTCCTCGACCTATGACCACAGTGGAGCCCAGGATTTTTGTTGCTGAGCGAGACCGTGGTTGTTTTGCCCCCTTTTGCGACCTTTCTTGCCACAGTTGTTAAGTGAATCACTGCAGTTGTTAAGTCACTAACATGGTTGTTTGGGAAATCTGGTTTCCCCGTTGAGTTTGCTCATCAGAAGGTCACAAAAGGGGAATCACGTGATCCCAGGACCCTGCAATTATCAGAAATGCATATGCCAACTGCCAAGCATATGAATTTTGATCATGTGACCCTGGATCATGTGATGCTACAGCGGTTGTAAGTGTGAAAAACAGCCGTAAGTCACTTTTTTCCAATGCTGTTGCAACTTCCAATGGTTACTAAATGGGTTCCACCACAAAACCGCGTTCGACTAAAGGGCGCTCGACGAAACCGCGTAGCTGACGTCATCACAGCACGACAACAGCGCGGAGAAAAAAGCACGCTGTAAACGCTAAACCTAAAATTAACCCCTAAACCTAACCCCCCTAAACCTAATCCTAAACCTAACCCTAAACCTAACCCTTAACCTAACGCTAAACCTAATCCTAACCCTAAACCTAACCCTAAACCTAACCCTAAACCTAACCCTAAACCTAACCCTTACCTTAAGTTGAATCGGCTTGCTTTCAAAGCGCTATTTAAAGCGCCCTTCTTTCTCCGCGCTCGCTGTTGTCGCCCTGTTGATGACGTCAGCAATGCGGTTTAATCGGGCGCACTTTAGTCGAGCGCGGTTTTGTCGTGCCACGTACTAAATGAATGGTTGTAAGTCAAGGTTGTAAGACATTTTATCAAGGTCACAGAAATAATGTTCATCATTAAAACATCTTTTTTTTTCTGTGGAAAAAGGATCTTATGCAAAGCTTTATTGAGTACATCATTTCGGCACATATGAAAGCAAAACCATACCTAGTTATTTCCCGCACAAACCCATATAGTTAAAGTATGGATTCTCCCTCCCCCTTTTAGGCCAGATCACATCGTCCAGTTGTGTTTCTTAATATTGCTGTGGGAAAATCTTTTTGGCTCTGACAAACACCTGTTGAAGTGTCCTTGGTTTCCATGGCTGGTTGTCTCATTGCCTGGAGCATACATTCCTTTCCGCCTCGGGTTGTTGGCAACCCGAGAGTCGAAAATGGCTGAAACAGCAAAAGCAAATTTCAAAGCCTGATAATGTCCTTCCTTCATGGTACTGTAATCAAAATACATAGGATTGAATCCTGTTCCTCTCCTGATAAGGTTGGTTGGGCGGGCAGAATATCCTGGAGTGTCCTTCAAATGAACTTTATGGCTGCAGTGGGTTGAGAGGTCTGGCCTTCTTAATCCAACTCACCACTGCATATTGCAGAATGCTAGTTTTATGGAGATGGGAAACCAGTTTTATGTCATGTTCCAGAAGGGCTTTTCAAAAAAGAACTGGACTTTCTTCTTTTGTTTTATTTATTTTTTTTTTTTTTAAAAACATTTCACTTCTCATCCAAGAGGCTTCTTCAGTTCTGGCTGAATGGTGGGGCATGGAAGGATTTAGAATAGAATAGAATTCTTTATTGGCCAAGTGTGATTGGACACACAAGGAATTTGTCTTTGGTGTATATGCTCTGAGTGTATATAAAAAGACAAGATACATTCATCAAGAATCTGAATCTTTAATAAAAGACGATACAAATGAGCAATCAAATCAGGTCCTCAATGGAAGGCAGGTTGGTAGCCATTATTTTTTCTGCCGTTCTGATTCTCCTCTGAAGTCTGTGTCTGTCTCATTAGGTTGCAGAGCCAAACCAGACAGTTATGGAGGTGCAGGTGAGAGACCCAATCATTCCTCTGTAGAACTGAATCAGCAGCTCTTTGAGCAATTTGAGCTTCCTGAATTGGCGCAGAAAGAACAATCTTTGTTGTGCTTTTTTAATGATGATGTTAGGTGTCCATTTATATTTATATTCCGTGCAGTCACCTGTTTATTAGCGTTCTGAAGGTTGGTCTTTTGGCTCTCTGAGAATCACTGAGACCATTGGGAGTTTATCTGTACTCTCGGGGTCACCTGGATCAGAGTGCAAATGGGTAAGGAGCCGAGGTGGCGCAGTGGTTAAATGCAGCACTGCAGGCTACTTCAGCTGACTGCAGTTCGGCTGTTCAAATCTCACCGGCTCAGGGTTGACTCAGCCTTCCATCCTTCCGAGGTGGGTAAAATGAGGACCCGGATTGTTGTTGGGGGCAATATGCTGACTCTGTAAACCGCTTAGAGAGAGCTGAAAGCCCTATGAAGTGGTATATAAGTCTAACTGCTATTGCTATTGCTAAGGAACAGGGGTGGGTTCTGGCAGGCACTACTGCCAGTTTGCTTGTGTGTGTGTTGTGTGCGCGTGCACCCATGAACGGTGCAATAAAAATTGTTTTGTGCATGGGCAGAAGCGAAAAACAAGATGGCGGTGCCAGTGGCGCCACCCGGAGAACCAGTTCAGTGGTGCGGCAGGCCTGAGTCGCTGCAGTTC
This sequence comes from Thamnophis elegans, assembly GCF_009769535.1. Classification (NCBI taxonomy): domain Eukaryota; kingdom Metazoa; phylum Chordata; class Lepidosauria; order Squamata; family Natricidae; genus Thamnophis; species Thamnophis elegans. The sequence continues at coordinate 95,659,634 of NC_045545.1, read as the reverse complement.
CAGCAACCTAGGCCACCACACTACTATCGCTTCAGCCAAACTGGTAGGAACCCATCACTGGTAAGGAAGCTTTTTGGGGACTGCTGAGAGGACTGCTGTAGATGGGAGTTAGGTGGTGTCATGTTGACAAGGCCTGTTCAATTTTAATATAAATGGCCTCTTTGACCCCATTTTCAATGGGTCCTCTCTATCCAGAATGTGGATTCTGCTGTCTTCCCAAGAGAGAGCTAATAACCAACCTCCAGAGAGGTCATGATTTGACCTTCAGAGTGCTAACAACCAGATTGACTGCTGAGGAATAGAAACCCTTCCATTCCCCACCAGAACTGGAGAAGGAGCAAAACGTCTTCAAAGAATAAACCAAGAAAGTCTGGTTGTGTTCTGATCCAGGCTTCCCAAGATCACGAAGCAGACTCCTCATCCCGATAAAACCCTTTTTATTTAGGTGAAAGGGAATTCCTCTCCAGCAAAGTCCCGGCCGACAGTCTTTCAAGAGATTTCACAACGACAGACCTTTATCAGGCTTGGAGAGCTGCCAGCTGATATCTTCCAAACTCCACGCTGTAGCAGCAATTACCATATTTTTCAGAGTATAAGATGCACCTTTCCCCCCCCCTAAAAGAGCATGGAAATGTTGGTGTGTCTTATACACCAAATACAGCCATTTTTGGCCTCCCGAAGCCCCGCTCCTGCATCCCATTTTTGCAAAACAATGGGCCATTTTTTGCAAAAAAACCCAGGTGTTTTTTCCTTCCTCCAACCCTCAGAAGCACTCTGCAGCTTCAGCAGGGCTGGGGGAAGGCAAAAATCCCCCTGTTTTTGCGCAAATTGGCCCATTTTTTGCAAAAACGAGGGCGTTTTTGCCTTCCCCCAGCCCTGCTGAAGCTTGCAGAGTGCTCCTGGGGGCCGGGGAGCACAAAAAACTTACTTACTTACCCCTTCGACATCTTGGTGCGTCTTATAGTCTGAAAAATATGGTACTTGGCAAGAAGTCAGGAACAGATCTTCATCCTAAAGAATTGAACTAATTGTCTCCTGCAAATTCCCCTTCCGCTCCTCTTTATTCCCTATGGGAGGGACCATCAACCATCCACCTGTGCCTTTACGCCCAAGTTGGCCCTTGTTCCTTAGCTGTTCCCTTCTCCTGGCAGCTCTGCGCATGCGCACACTGGGAACAAACTCCAGCTCTTCATCTGCCTCACTGGTGTCTGACTCCGAAAGCATCCTCACTGTACGAGTCTTCCGCCAGCTCCACTGGCCTCTGGCAATCCACAACAGCTGGCGGGCCTTTTGGAAAAAAGCATCTTTGGGACAAATATGACTAGGATGATTGAGACACTCCACAGACAATGTCACGTCATGTTTTGAACACTTTTCTTCCCAACAGGGTAGCTCAGGATGGGAGATCAGAGGCAACGTTCGTTATCCACATCCGGAGAATCACTATATCATGTTTTAGGACTGGACAAGAATGCCACCTCAGATGATATTAAGAAATCATACAGGTAAGGAGGTGGAACCTCATCCTGAAGATAGTATGGATTTCAGATGCATTTTAAACATTTGCAGGCCGTCTTGAGTTTGAAACATCTCCAGGTGGCGCATAAGTAGGTGGCATACGGACCTTTGTTGATACAACCAGCTCAGCTTGCGATTTGGGGGGTCTCCGAATTTCTAGAACCTGAAACAGGTAGTCCCCAACTTAAGAACTATGTCTGGGACCAGAATTTCTTTTGGGGAGTAAGGTGGTGATTAAGTGAATGGCTGCAGTTAAATCGCACGATCCGTTAAGTGAATCTGGCTTCTCCCCTTGACTTTGCTTGTTGGAAGCTGACTGAGAAGCTTGCAAATGACCATCACAGGGTTCTGGGATGCTGCAACCACATGCTGGTTGCCAAGCAACTGGATTTTGATCCTATGATTGTGGGGATGCTGTGATAGTCGTAACCAGCAGGACTGTTGCCGGTCCCTTTTTCCCAGTGCTGTTATAACTTCGGGCAGTCATTCAATGGATGATTGTAAGATGAGGTCTACCTTTACGAGATCAGCTGGTGTATGGACCAGTAAATGCACTCACTAGCTATTTCTATCGGAGAAAATGTGGCCGTTGGAATCCCCACAACTTTATTGAGTTGGGGAGACAACAAAAATTCGATCAACTCTGATCTTCCAAGGTGGTTTATTTTTTTTATTTTTTTTGCAACTGACAATATCACTTAGTTAAATACGAGCTTTTCACTTTATAAAGCAACTTGTTTGATTTCAGTAGAAAGCAAAAATTAAGACCACAGGAGCATAACCTCAAAGTGGCAGGTGGTAAGCTCAAAAGTAACGTTAGCAAGGGTTACTTCTTGAAAAGAGTAATGGAAGCTTGGAACCAACCTCCAGCGGAGGTAGTGGGTCCATTATCAGTGACTGTTTAAACAGGCTTGGAATAAACACACGTCCATCACCCTGACAAGAAAATTAAAAATAATTCGGAGTATAAGATGCACCCTTTTCCCTCAAAAAAGAGGGTGAAAATCTGGGTGCGTCTTATACACTGAATACAACCTTTTTGGCCTACCGAAACGCCACCCCCTTTTCAAACATGGACGTGCATAGCCTTTAGGAGACTTCCAGAGTGCTCCTGAGGGCCGGGGAAGGCTGTTTTTGCTCGTTTTTGGCCCCCCAAACCCTCAGGAGCATTACAAGCCTCCCAAAACCTCTGCATTCCCCCTTTTTTTTTTTGCAAAAAAGTCCCCTTTTTTGCTCATTTTTTGGGGGGAGGCAGCCCCCAGGAGCACTCTAAGAGCCTCCCAAAACTCTGCATGCCCCTTTTTTTGCAAGAAAATCCTGTTTTTGTGAAAAACGGGTCATTTTTTGCTCATATTTGACCCCCTACCAGCCCCAAGGAGCACTCTACAAGTAAATAAAAACCTCAACGGGAAGACTTGAGGGACCGTTAGGGTTTTTTAACCATTTTTTTTTTGCTATGTTTAACGGGGGTGTGGAACACTTGAGAGCTGAAGAAAAGTGCTTTGGAGTAGTTGTGCCCCCAAAGTGTGGCATATTTTTGTGGGTTCACAACTATGATTCAGGTAAAGAAGGCATTGAAGTTTCAAAGATGCTGCCACATAGAGCAGAAAGAAAATGCCAAATCTACTTGGAGTGTCCCTCTTAGCGTTAGCTTAAACCCACATGCAAAAACACGAATTAAAAATAGAATCAAGCAGGTCCAAAAACTTGGGACGTGTTGTTATTCTTTGCATGCCAGGAATTATCCTAATTACTTTAACCTTTTTTTCATTTCAGTCATCTAATTGGGGGATTGGGTCACCTTGTTCTTTAGCTGCTTCTAATCAGCGGGTGTTAGAAATCCTGCCAATGAATTGCAAAAATAAAGTTTCAGGATTTATCCTAAAAATGCATCAGGTGTTTCCAAATCTGTCTGTAACTGAGGCTGATCAAGAATAATGATCAATAAAAAGTAAGATACAGAAGGATCTTGACAAACTTGAACATTGGGCGCTATCTAACAAAATGAAATTCAGTGGTGAAAAAAGTAAGGTTCTACATTTAGGCAAGAAAAATGAAACGCACAGGGACAGTATAAGTGGTACCTTGCTCAGTAGTAGTAACTGTGAGAGGGATCTTGGAGTCCTAGTGGACAACCATTTAAATAGGAGCCAGCCGTGTGCAGCAGCTGTCAAAAAAGCCAACAAAGTTCTAGGCTGCATCAACAGAGGGAGAGAATCAAGATCACGTGAAGGATTAATACCACTTTATAAGGCCTTGGTAAGGTCACACTTGGAATCCTGCATTCAGTTTTGGTCGCCATGATGTAGAAAAGATGTGGAGACTCTAGAAAGAATGCAGAGAAGAGCAACAGAGAGGATTAGGGGACTGGAGACTAAAACATATGAAGAACGGCTGCAGGAACTGGGAATGTCCAGTTTGATGAAAAGAAGGACTAGGGGAAAAATGATAGCAGTCTTCCAATATCTCAGGGGTTGCCACAAAGAAGAGGGAGTCAAGCTATTCTCCAAGGCACCTGAGGGTAGAACAAGAAGCAATGGGTGGAAACTAATCAAGGAGAGAAGCAACTTAGAACTGAGGAGAAATTTCCTGACAGTTAGAACAATGAATCATTGGAACAGAAGTTGCCTCCAGAAGTTGTGGATACTCCAACACTGGAAGTTTTTGAGAAAATGTTGGATAAATGGTGTATGGTTTCCTGTCTAGGCAGGGGTTGGACTAGAAGACCTCCAAGATCCCTTCCAACTCTGTTATTCTATATTCTGTTCATGCCTCCTAAAAGAAGCCACACAGGCAGAGTTGAATAAAAGTAAAACAATTTGGCTCTTTGTGATGTCCTCTTTCTTGAAGAGTCAGGTACAGCTAATCCTCGACTTACAGCCATAATTGAGCCTAGAGTTATGGTGGTAAGTCATGGTGGTCATTAAATGGGTCACTATGTAAGTAGACCTGATCTGATGGCATTTTTTACACTGGTCATTAAGTAGATCCATTTACCCAATTTGGGGGTAAACACCAGCAAAACTGGCAAAAAAATTTTAAAAAATCGCCATATTTCTAGTGGAGGTGGCAAGCAGCCATCAAGGGAGCCAGTTCCCAGCATCCCAAATGTGATTGCATGTCTGCAAGAAAGAGTTGCAGCAGTCGTAACTTTGAAATCGGGTCACAAAAAGCTCCAGGTTTCTAGCCGGATGCCTTGGCCAATAGGAGTGGTCCTCACTTAGTGACTGTTCGAAGTTACAACAGACAGACACTCTCCCAAAGCAGCATTCTCAGCATGTGAATATCAGTATATCAGAATGTGAAGTCTGTGTGTCACTCACACACACACACCATGTTTGGGGTATAAATGATTGTGTGTTGCTTCGTTTTTTTCCCCTGAATTCCATCTGCTTGAAGAGTGACTCCCCTGGGAGTTGTTCCAGCAGCTATATTTAAAGTTTTATCAAGCTTCCCCCCCCCCTTACATCCTAAATATTGTTTTCTTCTTCCATAGGAAACTCGCATTGAAATATCACCCCGATAAGAATCCAGATAATCCAGAAGCCTCTGATAAATTTAAAGAGATTAACAACGCACACGCAATATTGACTGATGCCACAAAAAGGAATATTTATGATAAGTACGGTTCTTTGGGGCTGTATGTAGCAGAACAGTTTGGAGAAGAGAATGTGAACACTTATTTTGTATTATCCAGCTGGTGGGCAAAGGTGAGTATTAAATGGGTTCTGTCCTGAAATTAATTAAATTAATGTGGTCTTGAAACAAAATTTGCCTCATTCGTTTCAAGGATTGAATTTGCCCTTTTGCTAACGTTGGGGGGGAAAAAAAGATTAAATATTCTGGCTTCCATCTAGCTATTACGGATGCGGTGGCCTAGAGGCAGTGGTGGGATTCAAATAATTTAACAACCAGTTCTCTGCCTCAATGACCATCTGGGTAGGTGTGGTTCGATGATGATGTGACTGTGTGGGCCTGGCCAACTCAACGCTTTGCCTTAGCTGTGACGATGTAATAAGGGTTAACGGGAGAGGCAGTTTCTGTAAGCAGGGCAGTAAAGATGAGGCTAGAAACAACACCAGAGTGTTTCCTTCCTGCCTTCCTTACAGGATTAGCTCTGTAAAGTGTGGAAAAAAACAAAATGAGATTTCTTCCAACAACCGGTTCTCAGAACTCCTTAGAACAGTGTTGGTGAACCTTTTTGGCACTGAGTGCCGAAATGGGGGCGTGCGCACGTGGGAGCGCTGGAAACAGAAGACCAGCCGTCAGGAAGATGATCTTCTGATTTCTGGCATGCGTGCCACCTAGTCTTGCATGCATGCATGCATGCATGCACCGGAAACTGGAAGAGATCTTCTGGTTTCCTGTGTGTGCATGCACACCACCCAGCTAGTCTTCATGTGCGCATGCGCACCAGAAACTGGAAGAGCAGGTGGCTGGTGTGCATGTGGGTGCTGGAAACTGTAAGATCATTTTGCTGGCGCATGCATGCATGCACTTCCAAGTTCTGGTGCTCCCGCACATGTGAAGACCAGCTGGCTGGCGCACCAGAACCCAGAAGAGCTCAGATGGCTCACGTCCCCGGGGAGATGTCTCTGTGCACCACTTCCGGCACGCGTGCCATAGGTTTGCCATCACAGACTTAGAAAGTTAACAACCAGTTCTCCCGAATAGGTACGAACTGGCTGAATCCCGCCACTGCCTAGAGGTGGAGCTCTTGTCTCATAATCCGGAGGCTGTGAGTTCAATCCTTAGGTAGAGGCTGATATTTCTCTCTCTGGGCACACTGAGAATATATCTGCTGAATAAAGCTTCTCATTGGCAACAAGAAAGGCATCCAGCCACTAAGCACGCAGCTGCATTCAGTTGCCCAGACTCCATCCCGCAAGGGATTATGGGGTCATTAAAAGAGGAGTAGGTTCTTAGCTACCACACGCTAGTTTCTTTGGCCTCTTTCTCCTGTTCCTTCTCCCCCCCCCTCCATAAATTGAATAGCTGCTGAGGCTTGTAAAAATGCTAGCTGCAGCATGATTAAAGAAATGTTAAATCACGCATGATTTGTGCGCCGGTTAATTTTCCTGGGGGTCATAAAGATTTCATAAAGAAGCAGCCTTGTCTTTTAAGGAGTTCAGAAAGGTCGTAGGAGATCGTATTTTTTTCTAGATGCCCCCCTCAGCCTAGGAAAGGAAAAGCGAACACTTTAGCAGAGGACAGTGAATTGCCGTTCCTGATTTTACAAGGGCGGGCGTTTTAAAAATTCATCTTTTTTTTTTAAGTCTGCCATTTGCAGCCCTGTTTTTCAAACATTCATCATAATCACGATCAGCTTTTCTAAAATGAATTTGTTTTCATCTTGCGTGGCAAGGTGCACATTTGAGGCCAACAACACATTTTAATTTGAAGATTTTTTCATGAGCCATATCTTTCTGATTATATTAACGTCCCTTGGGACGATGCCAAGGATGCTGCGAATGATCACAAATGCTGGAAAATATTTACTGCCCTACGTGCTTTGCACAAACCTAATGATAATGATGGGGACTATCTTTCCTATTCTATTTCCTGAAAATTCTAGATTTTGGGGGCCTCCTTACAGTTCGAAACACATCTTAATTAATTTTTCGGAGTATAAGACGCACCCTTTTCCCTCAAAAAAGAGGCTGAAAATCTGGGTGCATCTTATACACTGAATACAGCATTGTTTGCCTCCCGAAACCCCACTCCCTTCACCAAAATAGCCGTGCATAGCTTTTAGGAGGCTTTCAGGGAGCTCCTGGGGGTTGGGGAGGACAGAAATGAGCAAAAAATGGGCCGTTTTTTGCTCGATTTTGTCCCAGCCCCACCCCCAGGAGCACTCTACAAGCCTCCTAAAGGCTGTTCATGCCCTTTTTTTGACAAAAAATGGGCTCGTTTTTGCGAAAAACAGGCCGTTTTGGGGAGGTTTGCAGAGTGCAAAAACTTTTTTTAAAATTTGCCTCTTCAAAACCTTGCTGCATGTTATACTCATCAATATATGGTAAATATGGTAAATCTAGTAAACGGGGGGGAAAAAGGGTTGCTGGTATTTTAGCTTAAGAATATTATATGCTGTCACACATTTTAAGCCTCCTGTAGGTTTGAGGGCTCTGCTTTCCTGTTTTGGTGAGTCAGCCACACTTATCTATGACTTTTCAGCTTTTTCCTGGATTCTCTACCACGAGAGAAGCATTTTGAACTCCCTCCATCAAAGAGCTTGGTCATGCTTAAGCCATTGCTACTCTCCTATACAAAAGAAAGAGTTTTGTGCTAATGGATGCAGTTTAGATGTATTAGATCAGATATACCGTATTCTTCGGAGTATAAGACACACTGGAATATAAGACGCACTAAGATTTTGAAGAGGTAAATTAAAAAAAAAAGATTTTGCACTCTGCAGGCCTCCCAAACCCTCTGCACGCCTCGTTTTTTTTGTGAAAAACATGGCATGCAGAGAGTTTGAGAGGCTGCAAAGGGCTCCTGGGGACGGAGGGGGATGATGGCAAAATCAAGCAAAAAACGGCTTATTTTTCTTTCGTTTGTGCCCTCCCCGGCCCCCAGGAGCACTTTGCAGGCCTCCCAAAGCCTTTGCACATCCATTTTTGTGAAGGGGGCGGGGTTTTGGGAAGCCAAAAATGCTGTATTCAGTGTATAAGACGTACCTATATTTTTGCCCTCTCTTTTGGGGGGGGGAGGTGCATCTTATACTCCAAAAAATATGGTATATTTTGGTAATATATAATCCAGGCTGTCCTTATGACAGTCCGAATGCTGGAAAAATTGGTCAGGAGGGCTAATGAGAGGTTTAGAAATATTTCTAAATGCATCTATGCTTTTATTCCTCACAATTCATTGCGACACAGTGCAGTGTTCACCAAGCAAAACAAAACAAGAATAAATATTGTTAATGTATTTATGACGTTAATATAATAGGAGGGTTCACACACAATCATTAAACCCAAAGGCACGTTGGAATTATGACGGTCTTGAAAGACTTACGACATGGGGGACACAATGGTCCCAAATGGACACAGTTGGTAGGGGTGTCCAATCTTGGACACCCCTCAGAGTGATTGACTTCAACTCCCAGAATTGTCCAGCCAGCATTTGACATCCAACCTGCAAACTGATCCACCATGTTTGCTTCTGAGTTGCCTTCCAAGGATGCCCTGTGTAGAATTGGCTGATTAACTATCGTATTTTTTGGAGTATAAGATGCACCTTTTTTCCCCCCAAAAGAGGGTGAAAATCTGTGTACACCTTCTACACTGAATGCAGCATTTTTGGCCTCCCAGAACCCCACCCCCTTCGCAAAAATGGCCATGCATAGTCTTTAGGAGGCTTCCAGAGTGCTCCTGGGGGCTGGGGAGGGCAAAAATGAGCGAAAAGAGGACCGTTTTTTGTTTGTTTTTGCCCCCCCTCCCCAGCTCCCAGGAGCACTCTACAAGCCTCCTAAAGGCTATGCCTGCCCTGTTTTTGGCAAAAAGTGGGTCCATTTTTGTGAAGAAAACAGGCCATTTTTTGCTCATTTTTGCCCCCAGGAGCATTTTGTAGACCTCTCAAACTCTGCATTTTGTGAAAAACAAGGCATGCAGAGGATTTGAGAGGCCTGCTGAGTGCAAATACGTTTTTTTTTTTTAATTCACCTCATCAAAATCTTGGTGTGTCTTATACTCTGGTACGTCTTATCCTCCAGAAAATACGGTAACCTGAATGCCTTTGAATCAGTGTCTCAAAACACAGGACATGTTGCTGAACAGCTGTCATAAATCAGTCCGTATAGTCAAGGTGGAAGACCACACCCAATGAGCCGTCATCAGCTCTCAAGGCACCTACTCAGCAGTAGATTTTTCCAATGCTCAAGAGTTCAATGCTCAACACTCAACCTTTCAGAAGACCCAATTCTGGTCACTTTGTTTCTGTGACTTGTCTTCCCCAGAGGCAAGCTTGTTTGCTTGCTCCGTACGGACAATCTACGTTTCTTTTCTCCCCTACCCAGGCGCTGTTCGTCTTCTGTGGGCTCATAACCGGGTGCTACTGTTGCTGCTGTCTCTGCTGTTGCTGTAACTGTTGCTGTGGAAAGTGTAAACCCAAACCCCCCGAAGGAGATGAACCGGAATTTTACGTCTCTCCAGAAGACCTGGAGGCCCAAGTACAATCAGACGAGAGGGGTGAGTATGGGCTGCTCTCGTTTTCATCCGCCAGGAACACATCCACACATCAGAAAAGGGGGAAGGGGTGACACAATGTGACTTAAGGTGCAATAGAGTTGGTGTAGTGGTTAAGGCATCAGGCTAGAAGCATAGAGAGCTCTAGTCCCACCTTAGGTTTCAAAGCCAGCTGGGTGACTTTGGGCTAATCATCAGGAGACAGTGAGTTTATAGTCAGGGGTGGGCTTCAAAAATTGCAGCAACGGGTTCGCTACCCTGCTGCTGGGTGGGCGTGGCCTAGTTGGTCTCCTGCACCATGTGGAGGGCTTTTTTCACTCTCCCGAGGCTCCGGGGGCTTTCCTTGAGCCTCTGGGAGGGTGAAAACTGCTTCTCCTGGGCTCCGGAGGCCGGAAACTGGCCCGTTTCCAGACTTCCAGAATCTCCGGTAGGCCCGTTCCCCCCCCGCCACTCCCTGAGCCTCCGCACAGGCCCTGCACTTACCTGACAGGATGAATGGGCGCCGCTTGGAGACTCCTGGTAGAGGCGGGATGGGGTGGGGGTGGCCAGCCAGGAATAGTATTTGGGGGTTCGCCGAACTGGGCAGAATCCTAGCTAGAGGGTTGCCTGAACCCGTGCAAACCCCCAGCAGCTCACCCCTGGTTATAGTTCTGCCTTGGGTATGACAGCTGATTGGGTGACTTTGGGCCAATCAGCAAGAAGTTTTCTCTAGTCTAACCTAGGCATGAAATCCTGCTAGATGAGTTTGGGCTAATCGTTAGGAGACTGTGAGTTCTAGTCCTGCCTTAGGCCTGAAAGACGTCTGTATGACTTTGGGCTAATCATTAGGAGGTGGTGAGTTCTAGTCCTGCCTTAGGCATGAAAGCCAGCTGGGTGACTTCGGGCCAGTCTCCCCCCTTCTCTCAGCCCAATTCACCTCACAGGGCTGTTGTTGTGGGGCAAATAGGAGGAAGAAGGTATGCTGGCTATGTTTGCCACCTTGAGTTATTTCTAAAAATAATAAATAAATATATAAACGTGTAAATAAAACAAAATTTATTTCGGATGACACCTTCACTCCCCATTGCCATAGGTGTGTTGCGACAGCCTCCAGGGAGAGCTCTCAAATAATGATTTTGCTTATTACCTTTCTTACTGTCTCCCCGCTCCCCTCTCCAAATTTAGATTCTCCGTCTACCCTTTGTACTTTTAGATTCCTTTTCTTTTCAAAAATCGCAGCCCCAAACTTTTCTTTCTAAGGTACTTAAGCAAATTACTGGCATGAATTATCGACATTTTTTTTACGTCTGTTGACTTGCTTAAAAGCTTTATAATTCATCAGACAGTAAGTCACTTAATATAAAAATAACAGCAAATTCATAAATAAAGCATTCAAGTCGATACAATTTTTTTAAAAAAATGAAATATGTGAAATTTGTAAAATGGATGAATGTTCAAAATAGAATGTCATAGCAACTTGTTCTCACCAGCCTGTTACACCACCCATTACAGGTAGTCCTTGACTTAACAACCATTTTTAACGACTATTCGAAGTTACAACAGCACTGGAAAAAGGCTCTTATGACCGTTTTTCAGACTTACAACTGTTGCAGCATCCCTGTGGTCACATGATCAGAACTCCAGCACATAGCAACCGGCATATATTTATGATATTCGTAATCTCCTGGGGTCATGTGGTCACCTTTTGTGACCTTCTGACAAACAAAGTCAATGGGAAGCCAGATTCACTTAACAACAGGAGTGGTTCACAACAACCATCAAAAAGGGTTGTAAAATGGGGCAGAACTCAATAACTATCTTGCTCATCAGTGGAACTTCTGGGCTAAATTGTGGTCGTAAGTCAAGGACTACCGGTACCATCTGAGTAGCTGCAGAATACTTTCCTTACAATAGGTCGGGAATTTCTGGTAAATACTCCGTTCCACCAACGATGACACCTTGCATATACCACTAATGCTTAAATCAGTGTTTCCCAAACTTTTGACATATGTGTACCTCTTCTATAATTTTCGTAACACTGAGTACCCCTCATAAAAAACGCTGAGTACCCCTCATAACTCCATAAAAAATATAGTTAATGATTTTCACGCTTTCTGAACTTTCTGTAGATCAGCGGGCATCTTACGTGTTGCCAAAGCCTCTCTGTGTATGCAACAATGTGTGGATATGACATTTGGAGCAACATTTTGAATTCTTGCAACGAGTCCTTTATTAATTCCGACCATACTTTTTGCTCCATCTGTGCTTATTCCAACACATCTATTCCAATCAATTTTGTTCTCTTGCATAAATGTATTCATAACATTAAAGATATCTTCTCCTGTTGTGATATTCCCACGTGATCCCCACCAAACTCCGGTGCAACGCGTACCCTCACCAAACTTTTCCCGTACCCCTTGGGGTACGCGTACCACACTTTGGGAAACACTGGCTTAAATAAACTTTTAATAAAATATGTCAGTCAGGAAAGGTTCTGTCACCTCTTTAGCTGGCCTGACCGAGGCCGCCTTGGAGGCTTCAGTGTTGCCACAATGGTGCTGAGGGAAAGGGAGGGTGGGGGAATAGAGATAGTTGGATTTTTTAGCCAAAACAAAATAGTTTCCCCTGAGAACCAAGGACATTCCCAAAGGTGGTTGAAGAGAGGAGGAGTGAAGCTTCCAAGCAACCGGACAGCACTTTGATTGGACCATGTGTACTGGTTGTTTGGGAAAGCGGGGGAAACTTTTACTTTTGATTACCATATTTTTCGGAGACGCACAAGATTTTGAAGAGGCAAATTTAAAAAAAAGTTTTTGCACTCTGCAGACCACCCAAAAACGGCCCGTTTTTTTGTGAAAATGGGCCCTTTTTTTGGAGAAAAAAAAAAAAGGCCATGCAGCCTTTAGGAGGCTTATAAAGTGCTCCTGGGGGCTGGGGGGGACAAAAATGAACAAAAAACAGCCTGTTTTTCGCTCATTTTTGATTTTGATTTTTTGATTTGATTTTATTAACATTTGTAGGCCGCCCTTTTCCCTGAGGGGACTCAGGGCGGCTCACATAAAATCAGGGAGGGGAAGTACAAACAGTAACATAGACACATATAATAAAAGTAATAAGCAACATACATTCATCATTCGGGAGGGGCAACTATCCTTGTCCCCAGGCCTGACGGGCTAGCCAGTTCTTGAGGGCTGTGCGGAAGGCCTGGACGGTGGTGAGGGTACGAATCTCCACGGGGAGTTCGTTCCAAAGGGTCGGGGCAACTACTGAGAAGGCCCTCCTCCTTGTAGTTGCCAGCCGGCACTGGCTGGCTGATGGAATACGGAGGAGGCCCAATCTGTGTGATCTAATTGGTCGCAGGGAGGTGATTGGCAGGAGGCGGTCTCTCAAGTATCCAGATCCACTACCATGCAGGGCTTTATGAGTGACTAATAGCACCTTGAAGCGCATCCGGAGATCGATTTTTGCCCTCCCCAGCCCCCAGGAGCACTCTGGAAGCCTCCTAAAGGCTATGCACATTTTTGCAAAGGGGGGGGGAGGTTCGGGAAGCCAAAAATGCTGTATTCAGTATATAAGACGCACCCAGATTTTTTTGAGGGAAAAAGGTGCATTTTATGCTCCGAAAAATACAGAAATAGGTGAAAATCATGGGAAACCTTAGAGTCGGTTTTCTCCAGTCTGTTCCAATATGATCTATCCACTATACCTGTTCTTTGAGGAGCCTCTGCTTTCTTTGGAGTTCTGTTTGTTATGGGTGTATTACCTGGAACCCTGGCAGATGCTGGTAGGTCCTTCTTGATGTTCAACTTTCAAACAGGTGCTGTCTGTTTTTCAGAGAACACCGAAGTCCCCATCATGATCCAGCCAGCCTCTGCCACAGAGACGACCCAGCTCACGGCAGACTCCCACACCAGCTACCACACCGATGGATTTAACTAAGTTAAGGAAGCACTTATTTAACCCGAACGGATAAGAGTAAATCATTAAATGGCCAATCCAGCACTAGAATCATGGACATTAGGAATAGATTATGGGGAAGGGAAAGGCGTTCGCCGACGGTCAATTGGGCAGCTTCGTAACCTGCTGAGAAAAAATATATTTTGTAACCCCCTCGTCATCTTTTTTGTCACCTTCAGTGTCGTATCTCAATGAGACATGGGAGTACTGTAGCATGCCGAATCTGAACCTGTTTAGCTTTAGTCTCCTTCTTCCCCCGCCCCCTCTCTCTCTCTTTCGTTGTCCTCCTCCCCCCCGGTTCTGTTTTTCAAAAGGAAAAATAGCATGTGTCAAGTTTACATTATAAACGTTTTTTGTGTTGTAAATGTACTAAGGAGTTTATCATGACGAGTGTGACAGGTTACATTCTGCATTTTGAGCAGTCCAACCAGTTAGAAACATGGAAACCTTTTTTTTTTCAAAGAGAACTTTTAAAATTGATCAAGTGGAGCCACAAAACTTCCATACAGTTGAGCTACCAATCCCCTTCCTGCTCCACTGGGGCGCAACAGAGATTTCCGATTGCCCACCTGACGTTTTGCCTCAATAACTTTATTTTGAAAAAAAAAATGCTGATGTTGCAAGGAAGGAAGGATGTGGTGGGTTTAAGGGGCGGGGGAAATGCTGTTTTTTTTGGAAATGCTGTTTCCGTTTCTTCTTCCAAAGCCATCGGATGCTTCGCAGGCGTCTTGTCCAACCTCTTCTAGGTGCAGGAAGTTGTAATCCCCCTATATCTGGAGGGCGATCCCCTCTGCAAAATTTTCTTTGTAGTTTCCTTGTGTGGGGAGAGGGCCAAAGTAGTGGTTTTTTAAACTACAAAACTAGAAATTACTTGAATCGTCTCTTTAAATTAAAACGCATATTATTCTTGTTTTAATTTTTAAAAATATAAGCATTTCCCCAAACTATTTATAGTTAAACCGCTTGGGGGGGGGTTGGGGTACATATGCATGTTTTCACTGCCCAGTTGGAATGAAGTGTTAGCGATATCCAAGAGCAACTTTTAGATTTTTAAACATACATACATACATACAAACACACACACACACACACACACACGATACTTAAGGTTTATTTTTAATTTATATTTTAAAATAATCCCGGCTCACGATTCCTTAAATCGGTGCCATTATCCGGCAGGTCTTGGGGTGCAGCCCTCAATATTCACCAGCCAGCGATGTTCACCTCCTGTTCTCGGGGTGTAAGGCAGTGATGTCAAGCATAACTCGATGACATCCATCCATTGATATAATTTGAGCCCCTTTGCTCGCGATTTGGGTGATGACATTTTGGTTTCTACACCCGGCCAGCGATATGCGATATTGTGGCTGCCATAGTATCACGAAGCTGATAGAAAGCACATAATTCACATCCTTTGCACCTCAGCAGACTTAATGCATGTGATGTCACTCCCTCTCCCCCCGCCTTCCCTTTCTCAGTGTTCACGGCTGGGAATTTTGGGAGCTGCAATTCCAAAACATCTGGAGGGCTACCAGGGTAAGGAATAGTGAACTAGCAGGTCACCATTCTGACAGTGATGACTGTGGCTTCCATTTTTTTTCCCCGTTTCCAACCTGCAGAGCACAAATCAGATTGAAAGTGACTAGAACTGAGCAGGAAATGGGGAATGAGTTGGACCTGGGGTGGCCGGATCAACCCCGCATCCATGCCTGAATTTATCTGGTTGGTTGGTGGGCTGGTTTCCTTCTCTGCCTCAGTCCTTCCTTTATAAAAACAGGAGCGGTCCTTCTCCAATGTCCAAATTTCGTTGTGCGGTATACTTTTACCTATTTGAAGCAGTGTGTGGTAGAGTTGTGTGAGTTGTGTGCCTAAAAGGCCATTTTTTTAAAAAAAGAAAAACCCCACTTGCTCATCCTTGTATCTGTGTAGAGCAGGGATATTCAACCTTGGGCGCTTTAAGACCAGTGGACTTCAACTCCCAGAATTCCCCAGCCAACTGGCTGGGGAATTCTGGGAGTTGAAGTCCACAGGTCTTAAAGTGCCCAAGTTTAGACACCCCCCTGATCTGGAGAAATGTTCTGCAGATGTTCTTCTGGACCCAATTCCAATTGGGCTTGTTGTATTGAAACGCTTTTTTTTCTGTGATGAGTGGGAGAATCCACCACAAATGGAAATTGTGTGTTCATCCAGGCAGCGGGCATCTCAACGTTTCCTCTGTCACTTTGCGGTACAATACACTAGGTTGTGTTAACAAAAGTCAGAACCTCCCCTGTTTTTTCCAGCTGCTTCGATCGCTTCCCCGCCCTCTTTTTTTTGTCTCACCATCTCATTCCCACTTCGCATTCTTTCCGTGTGTGTGTGTGTGCGTGCGTGGATGCCCACGAAATCCCGTCACCAGCAACAACAGCCTTCGCATCACGGTTTGTGAGGTTTTGTCGTGGCTCGTTGTGACATTGTCGTAACATCTACTGGGCGTCTGCGCCAGAAAGGACCGTTATAATTTCTGAGAGCAGGTGGCAGCCAGGCGTTTGAATGCTCCCTGGTGTGTATATTTGTGCGTGTGTTGCATCGTCGCGAAGTCAAAACGTTCACTCTAGGAAGCTTTTCGGGGAATCTTCTCGCAGGTTTTCTATTTTACAATGGTCACCCTTTTTTAAAAAACAGGCAAAAGTTTTATTTCGCATAATACTTGAAATAGTTGGTCAGTCTGTCTAGTTGTTGTTCCACTTTTGTGTCCAACTTTCGTGACTTTAAGACCTGTAGACTTCCAACTCCCAGAATTCCCCAGCCAGCATGGCTGGCTGGGGAATTCTGGGAGTTGAAGTCCACAGGTCTTAAAGTCACCAAGGTCCCTTGGTGTTGATGAATTTCCCCTTCCCTTGATTTTCACAGCTTCTTTTTAAATGCTTCTCCGTGGCTCCCTCTGCCCCTTCTGAACCTAGATATAATTTTGATATATATTTTTAAAACAATTTGAAAGATGATGTGCAAACCCAAAAACCATTTCTCAAAATTACCAATTGGATACTGCCCTGCTTAGCTCAGTTATACTTTTGAGTTCACTGACAAAAAATTGAACCATCCCCCGTCGGTTTGCCAAAACATGTCGAGAGAACAATGCCTAATAACTCTAATTAATAAATGCCGTTTATGAATTAATTCGTATATATGGATTGTCAAAGCCTCATCCGGTTTATCATCCCATCCGAAATAAAATTAAAAAACCAATGGGGTCAGAGCAAAATGTATAAACCATGACTGATGTGTTGATAATCCGGTGTTAATCTCACTGTGTTCCTGGTTTATTCTTGATTTTTCCAAGGCAAAAACATCACTTGACTTGAGGCTAACCGAACAAAATTTGGATGTTGAATTGTAATATTTAGCCAAAAAAGAAAAAAAAAAACCCCACTCATTCTCAGGCATGATACTTCCATTTTTTGTCAGTTTTGTTCATTAGGATACTTTGCCCTAGTGGTTTATAATTCTAAATCACAAGCTGCTGCTATCTCGTTAATTGGCTTATAAAATTGATGTTTTCATAAATACTCCAGGCACATAGGTCTTCATTTGTAGAATTTTAAAGGGATTCCTGGTCAGCGGTGGCATTCCCTTCCTTACCAGATTGGGAATGCTCGCGCATTACGTCAGGGCGGGTGGGCGGAGCCTCCCGCAGCCGTCACTACTGGTTCACCCGAACCAAAGAGGGCTAAATGCCACCTCTGTTCCAAGTGGGAGGTGTCACAGAAGTCAAAATTATGTCCTCAGTCTTGGAATCAAACTCTTTGTCACGTTTGAACACAAGTTGTGCATTTGACACCGGCAGGACTTCGATGGTAGGATCGTGGCCGTCTGGACTTTTCCCATGAATGTCCGTGATGTTATTATTTAATATGGATTAAGATGGAACAGAAAGATGGATTTTCACAAATGTTTTTCAAACCTAGCTACTTTTAAGAAGGGCAGATTGCAACTCCTGGAATTCCCCAGCCAGCATTCTGGAAGTTGAAATCCAGACTTTTTAAAACAGCCAAAAACCACAAAACCATGTTTTAGATGGTACCATAACCATTCTAGTAATTTACATTGTAAATGTTATTCTATTCTTTTTATTCTCATTATGTTCATTCTTTTCTGCAGGACCTTATCATGTTCTTGTAAACTTTTTTGATTCCTCTCTAGCTCATTGTGTCCCAACCTTAGCCATTTTAACATGCGTGGACTTCAACTCCCAGAATACCCCAGCCAGCAATGGGGTGTTCTGGGAGTTGAAGTCCACGCATCTTAACATAGATCAGTTTGGGAAAACACTGTTTTAATTCTATTCAGGAAGTACACAGATCTCGATTACTCTGGACCCTGATCTCCAGTATAAAATGAACAGCAGATTTAGACGTCCAATCAGGGCTGTTTTCCATCCCAGAATCTTGAAGTTTTAGATTAATTAGATTGAATTTAAAGTTAGTTGAAGCCAAAGATCCCCTTCCCTGGTGTAGACAGGTTTCTGAAATCTTGTTAGTACATAGTTTTTTCTCTCTCTCTCTTTAAATCAAGCCCAAATATTAAAATCCCGAGAGATGGCTGCCTGTGTCTTGAGCAGTGGAGATTTTAAAATTATTTGACCTATTTTTTGCAGAGGTTCTGTGTTCAAATCAGCCTGGTTTCCCTGATTTTTCAGTCATGGATAAGATGCAAATTCAAGCTGAGTTTTTTTTCCCCAGTAGCTTGACTTTGGTTTTAATTTACCATCTGTTGTGTGTTGCCACAATACCTTCAAGCAGCTGTTTCTTCTGATTTTTCTAACTTTATCAAAATCTTGGCAATAGATATTAACGCATTGATGGTAGGTATAAGTAAGGGCCAAAATGTATTACACCCAGAATTAATTTTCCCCAGAGTTATGGCCAAGCTGTATTTCAGGCATCCATTTGGTGAAACCTAGCATCTTTCCCCCTTTGGAAGCCAAAAGAAGCTACTGAGATCCAAGACAGGTGCCTAAATCCATAAATCCTTTTTAAAAAAAATGTCCACTGACTTTGGTTTATGAGAAGACTCCGTGCCAATGAATTTGAAGCCAGAACTTTGCCGGTATATAACATTTGCATTTTCTTTTTTCTCTGATTCAACTAAACATGATATGTTTCCCAAATTGTAAGTTTTCTGATTTGGCAGTCTTCCAGCGCATATATTGCTGCTAAATTTTCTGGCCCGTAGCCAGAAAATTGACTTAGCAAATTGCTCATGTGTCCTAAACCTGAAAATTTATCCAGATGTTGATTCGTTTCTCCTTCAAGTAGCCAAGTTTCTCTTGATTCCTCCTCCTCCTCGTCCTCCTCTTTTCTTCTCCCACCTTTGTTTCATTCATTTTCTCCTTTCCTTTCTGCCTCCATCTCCCCTCCTCCTGCTCCTCCTTTTTCATCTCCCTCCCTCCTTTCACTTCATTCATTTTCTCCTTTTCTCTCTCTCTCTATATCTCTCCTCTTCCTCCTCTTTTTCTTTCTCTATCTCCCTTCCTGCTTTGTCTTCTCCTCCTCCCCCCTTCCCTTCCTTCGAGGCGAGCCGAGGTGGTGCAGTGGTTAGGGTGCAGTACTGCAGGCCACTTCAGCTGGCTGTTATCTGCAGTTCAGCGGTTCTAATCTCGCCGGCTCAGGGTTGACTCAGCCTTCCATCCTTCCGAGGTGGGTAAAATGAGGACCCGGATTGTTGTTGGGGGCAATATGCTGACTCTGTAAACCGCTTAGAGAGGGCTGAAAGCCCTATGAAGCGGTATATAAGTCTAACTGCTATTGCTATTGCTATTTTCCCTTTCTTTCACTGTCTCCATCGCCTTTTCCTCCTTCCCATTCCCATTCCCTTTTTCCCAGTGGTGGGATTCAACCAATGTAATGACCAATTCGCTTTGCGCATGCGCAGGGCACTTGAAAACAGCTCTAAAACTTAAACCTTCTACTTCAGCCCCGTGGAGTAAAACAGCTGAGGTGCGTCAACCTGCAATGCCGCCCCGATCAGCCGGGTTTCAAACTAAGGAAATATAGGGCAGACTAGCAGTTGGGGGGGGGGGGCAACTGGTCACCGGAGCTTCCTCCAAACCGCATGAATCCAACCCCTGCCTTTTTCCCCCTTCTACATAAATTAGGAGCCTTTGCTTAAATGGAGAAGAACACAGGGCTTTTCCTAGCAAGCTAAAAGCCTTCATCAAAAGCCCAAGTCACATCCGTATGGCTTCCGGGTTTCATATCTGTAGACACTGTTATGTAAATATCCCCAAAGCAGCCGTGTGTACACCTTGCCCTGTCTTGTACTTCTGGTTTCAGTTTAGCGTCCTTCGTTTTGAAGTCTCTGGATAAGAACCCCGATTGTGTACACAGAAAGACACACACACACACCCCGTGGAATCACACAGCATGCTCGTTCAGCATTTCCCCCAGCCCAGCGCTCTCTTAGACAGAACCGAAGTAAAATCCGTAGCCTCATTCTGGCTCACATCCCGCCAATCCCCTGCAAATGCACTTTTCTGCAGCTCATACTCCGAGCAGGAATGAGAAGTCCTGATCTCAAGGGTCCCCGGATTAGGATTCTTTTACGGCTAAAATAAAAAGGTGGAGTTTTCCAGAAGAATTTCATGAACCAAAGGGAGGCCTTCCGAGATGACCCGGGAAGCAGCGAATTAGATGTACAGAGTATCGTTACGGTGATCTTCGTCTAAAGATTGTGTTCTGCTTTTTCGTTCCTCTCCCCTCCAACATCCTCAACACCATCCAAAGGAAATGAGGAGGGACGTCCTCCAGCCACCTGCGAAGGTCTCCTTCCCCCAGGTCCCCTTCTCAGGTCTCTGAAGGCCATGAAGCTACCAGATAGAGCAGACAGGGTCGGTGGCAAGATTCAATGGTTTGGTTCATCCCACCAGCCCGCCTTCGTCTTGGCTGGAAAAACTCCTGTGTTGTTGTTGTTGTTTTTTTCCTGTTGGCCGAAACGTTCTGGAGAAGGTTTGGTGGTCCTCCTCACGATGTCTGTGTGGGAAAACCGCTGAAATAGACAGGTGGAAGTTTGATTTATGGAGGCAATCAAGACAATCATGTAACTGCACCATGCAGGTCACAGAATTTATTTCATTGTCGATCTTTTCAACAGTTTTTTTTAAATTATTTCTCTGGGATTGATTGAAACCTCTTATCAAGCAACCAGCCCTTCAAGGATGTTCCGTTTTTCTCGTCGGGTGTGGATGTCTCTGTGTGAATGTGAGCCAGCTTCATCTTGTTAAGCAAGTTGTTCCATTCATCCCTTCCTCCTATGCCTGCTCTTCTTAAGGTTTGTTGTTTTTGGGGGGTGGGTGGGGGTGAATTTATTTCCCTAGTATTTAGTCAATTTTAGTGGGTCTCATGTATATAAGGAATGGACTAAGGTACTGATTTTCAACCTTGAAGACTTGTGAACTTCAACTCCCAGAATTCCTCAGCCAGCCATGCTGGCTGAGGAATTCTAGGAGTTGAAGTCCACAAGTCTTTCAAGTTGCCAAGTTTGGCGATTCCTGGACTTAAGGGGTAAATTGGCCAGTATATCTTGTTTTACGTGTTGGTTGAGTTCTGTTAACGTTCCAAAAAAACAAGGTTGTGAAACACCAACGGATGTTGGGTGCACATCATTCACTTAAGAAGATTTTTAGATTTTACTGCGACCTCTTGAAATCCATGTAACCTGTCGAGGTAACTGTTTTTTCTTTTTCTTTTTCTTTTTGCACTTATATTTGCGAGATGGGAGAAGGGGGGGAATTGGGGGGGGGATATCCCAATGTGTTAAAAAGTAAAAATAAAACAAAAACAAAAAGTTAATCATGAAAAAGAAAAAAAAAACAATCAAAGTATAGATGCATTTGAAAAGCAATTATATAAATATATATATATACATAGAACATATATATATATATATTTTGTTATGTTATTTAAAGGGTCGTCCTTTGAATTGTATGTAAGTAACTGTGGCTTATACGCACTTTGTGGATTGTTAACACTCGCAGGTCCTGAGGCTCCTGTACATACCTCCAGTTCCAGAAGGAATTCTATTATTGTTTTAGCATGGTAATTTATGTATTGTATGTCTGAGTAGGAACTTAAAAAGTGAAAAAATAAAATAAAATAAAGATTGCTAAATTACCAGAAACCAAGATTGTAAAATAAATGTTTTCATGGCAAAAAAAAAAAAACCTCTTGGCTTCATTTGCATTTTTTTCCCCTTTCTTCTCCGCTACAATCGTTTGCCGTTTTCTAGCCAAAAATGGATTTTAAGTGAAGAGAAAATCCATAACTGGTAGCCGGATTCATTGTTTAGATCCATAAATTGTAAATTTAATGAATTTATATGCCGCCCAATGCCGAGGGACTCCGGGCAGCTTACATAAAAACAACTGAAAGAATACAAAAGATATAAAATAGGGAAGAAAGCAGGTTAAAAAAAACAACACATCATGCACTCAGTCTTAGTGGGGCTGGACCTCAGTCATGAGGTCAACAGCCCCAGGCCTGCCGGAATAGCCAGGTCTTAGTAGACTTACGAAAGGCCGAGAGAGTGGGCAGGGTCCGGATCTCTGGGGGTAGATCGTTCCATAGGGCTGGGACAGCTACACAGAAGGCCCTTCTCCGAGGAGCCGCCAGACGACATTGTCTAGTCGACGGCACCTGGAGAAGGCCCATCCTGTGTGATCTTATCGGACGCTGGGAGGTATGTGGGAGGTATGTAGCCATCTGTGATGGCTAACCTTTTTTTGATCGTGTGCGAAAAGCAGGGGGAATGCAGGGGGGTGCCATGAGCGGGCGTGCCCACACCCATAATGCTATGCGTGCGGCACACACATACCCGTGCATGC
The DNA here is from genome assembly GCF_009769535.1 of Thamnophis elegans. Classification (NCBI taxonomy): domain Eukaryota; kingdom Metazoa; phylum Chordata; class Lepidosauria; order Squamata; family Natricidae; genus Thamnophis; species Thamnophis elegans. The sequence continues at coordinate 95,637,137 of NC_045545.1, read as the reverse complement.
CCCCCTCCCCCCCAATTTTGGCACACTTTTTTCACCCTCCTAAGGCTCCCCCCAATTTTGGCATGCTTTTTTCACCCTCCTAAGGCTCCAGAGGTTTTCTAGGAGCCTGGGGAGGGCGAAAACAGTCTCCCCTGCCCCCTGGAGGCCCTCCGGAAGGCCAGAAACAGCCCTAGGCAAACCAGAAGTCACCGTTCCCAAACTTCCAGGTTACCCGTAGGGCCGTTTTTCGCCTCCTGAAGTCTCTGGAGCGCGAAAAATGGCCCAATGCACAAATGGGAAGTCTGTTCCCGAAAAAGGCAGCCAATCAAGAAGGCCGAAGTCAGCTGGCAGGGCAACGCCTTGCATGCCCTAACAAATGACTCCTACACTCGCCATCACGGGTGTAGCTAGTCCTCAACGTACAACCATTTGTTCAATGACCATTCGAAGTAACAACAGTGTCCCTGGGCTCACGTAAATCCCCTTTTGCAACCTTCTGATCAGAAAAATCAATGGGGGGTGCCAGATTCACTTAACAACCGTGTTACTAACTTAATGACTGCAGTGATTCACTTAACAACTGTAGCGAGAAAGGTCATAAAATGGGGAATAATTCACATCTGTCTTAGCAACAGAAATGTCGGACTCCATTGTTGTCGTAAGTCAAGGACTACCAGTACTGCCTGAGGAATTCTGGGAGTTGAAGTCCACTCAACTTAAACATTGCCGAGGCCGAAAATGCCAGCCAAGCTTGTGTTAAAATGAAACAAAAGGGGTTTAATTAAAGAGAAAAGAGGCAAACTACATGAAACAAAGAGAAAGATTCTGTTCCGTATTGCTCAGCAATTGAGCTCCTTCCGTCCTTGGGGATAAAAGTTGGAATTAACTTAAATTTCTCTCCAAAAGAAAGCCAATAAGCAGCCACTTCTAATTCCTTCCTCCCCCTGTCTGCATTGCAAATTTCAGTCTTAGATTTGAAGACGGTTAGAATACAGCATTGCAGGCTAACTCTGCTCACTGTCAGGAGTTCAATCCTGACCGGCTCAAGGTCGACTCAGCCTTCCCTCCTTCCGAGGTGGGTAAAATGCAGACCCAGATTGTTGGGGGCAAGAGGCTGACTCTGTAAACCTCTTGAAGAGGACCGTAAAGCACTGTGAAGTGGTATATGTAAACAGCTAATGCTATTGTTATCTATCTACCTACCAACCTACCTACAGATCTATCTACCTATCTACGGTATCTGTTCTGACCCCCCTCCGTCTGGTGATTAACGCCGACACAGGCTTAGCTGTTTGCCACTCTTTAGTTACAGCAATTACAATCCTGTTGGCTGAAAGCCCAAACACGACTCACAGGCATGAAGTTGGCAGCAACCCAGATTCCAACAGACAATGCAGGCGAGAGCTTCTCCAGATTGTTACAAACGGTTGTGTCCTGCAAAAGGACTCCTCCCAAAGTCTCTTCTTATATACTCTCTTGGGAGGGGCCAAGCCACAACCACCTGGGCTTGATTATCTCTTATGAGTCTGTCTCCGTAACTGCTGCCTCCGTTTCTCTGCCCGACGTTGCCTGGCGACGTCAAACTCCCTTTGATCTTCCCCACTGCTCCATTGCCTGGCGTCAGGGACAAACTCCCTTTGATCTTCTCCACTGCTCCATGCCTCAGGCGCCTCCTGGTGGCCAACCAGCCTCTCTGGTCCCTGCTCTGAGTCTGAACCCTGCCCAGGGTCCTCCACATCTTCCATAGCAGATTCATAGGGTTCCTTGCTATCGGCAGCTCCAAAGGCTCCTCCTGGGCCACAACAGGTATCTATCTATCTATCTATCTATCTATCTATCTATCTATCTATCTATCTATCTATCTATCTATCTATCTATCTATCTATCTATCTATCTATCTATCTAGTATATCTGTCTGTCTGTCATGGTGGTGCAGTGATTAGAATGCGGTATTGCAGGGTAATTCTGCTGGCTGCAAGGAGTTTGATCCTGGCCGGGCAAGGATCAAACTCAGCCTTCCATCCTTCCGAGGTGGGTAAAATGAGGACCCAGATGGTTGGGGGCAAGAGGCCGACTTTGTAAACCACTTAGGGCTGGAAAGCACTGTGAAGCGGTATATAGGTCTAAGTGCTATTCCTTCTTCCCTTTCTCCTTTGATCTGCCGTCCTTCCATGGTGGCTCACTGGTTAGAGTGCAGTATTGCAGGCTAACTCTGCCCACTGCCAGGAGTTCGATCCTGACCTGCTCAAGGTTGACCCAGCCTTCCATCTTTCCAAGATTAGTAAAATGAGGGCCCATTTGGTTGGGGGCAAGATGCTGACTCTCTCAACTGTTTAGAGAAGGCTGTAAAAACATTGTGAAGCGGCAGGTAAGTCTAATGCACTATTGCTTGGATTAAGAAATATAGCTGGAAGGATATTGGGTGGGAGGTGACCCAGGTCTGCTGGAAAGCAACTGGACCATTGCAATTCACTTTACATGGGGCTATCCTTAAAAAGTATCTGAAAGCTTCAGTTGGTAGAAAATGCAGCCACACAGGCCTAAAGATAACACACCTCTGCTGTGCAAGTTGCATTCGGTGCAGGTGTTGGTTGTGACTTTTAAAGCCCTACACGGCTTAGGGCCAGGTGACCTACACAACTACCTTCACCCCCATCACATCAGAGAGGAAAGGATGTTACAGACCCCTTCGGTGCAAGATGGAAACTAATCAAGGAGCGAAGCAACCTAGAACAAAGGAGAAATTTCCTAACAGTCAGATTGGGGGGGGGACTCTCACTTAACAAATGTCTCGCTTAGCAACATAAATGTTTTGGCTCCATTGTGGTTGTAAGTCGAGGACCAGCTGTAATCGGATTTAAAAAGAACCGGATTGCATCCATGTACCAGAAAGAATTTCTTAAAAAGACTACAGAATAACAGAGCTGGAAGGGACCTTGGAGGTCTTCTAGTCCAACCCCCTGCTGAAGCAAGAGACTATACCAGGGGTATCAAATGCAAAGCCCATGGGCCGGATCTGGCCCATGGGCCTTGTGTTCCACACCCCTGGTATAGGGTCTCTTGCTTCAGCAGTGGTCATGAGGCCATCCTGGAAATGATAAGGGGCCAGCTCGCGTCACTGCGGCGCTGTCTACCCAATGTGAAGAGGAAACATGCCAGCAGTTTGGGGAGTGGTGTCAAGCTGGCCATGCCCACCCAGTCAGCCATGCCCAGTGAGTGTTGTTAAGCTGGCCACGCCCACCCAGTCAGCCATGCCCAGTGAGTGTTGTTAAGATGGCCATGCCCATCCAGTCAGCCATGCCCAGTGAGTGTTGTTAAGCTGGCCATGCCCACCCAGTCAGCCATGCCCAGTGAGTGTTGTTAAGATGGCCATGCCCATCCAGTCAGCCACGGCCAGTGAGTGTTGTTAAGATGGCCATGCCCACCCAGTCAGCCATGCCCAGTGAATGTTGTTAAGCTGGCCATGCCCACCCAGTTGGCCACACACCCCTAGTCACTCCCCTTGCCCAGGTCAACCACAGCCCTGATGTGGCCCTCAATGAAATTGACTTTGACACCGCTGCCCTGTACTATTCCCGACAAGTGGCTGTCCACTCTCTTCTTAAAAGCCTCCAGTGTTGGAGCACCCACAACTTCTGGTGGCAAGCCGTTCCACTGATTGTTCTCACTGTCAGGAAGTTTCTCCTTAATTCTTGGTTGCTTCTCGGTCAGTTTCCATCCATTGTTTCTTGTCCTGCCTTCAGATGCTATGGAAAATAAATTGGGCCTCCCCTCTTCTTTGTGGTAGCCCCTCAAATATTTGAACCCTGCTATCATGTCACCCCTAGTCCTAGTCGTCTCTGGCTTCCTTCCAAAATTTTAATCCTTCCTTCCACCTTTGAGATGCCAACTTTTGCATCTGAGCTGAAATGGCCCTTTAAGACTGAGTCGAAACCTAAACCACTGGTGGGGAGCATGACACCACGGTTATATTTCTGGAGCCTTCAAGTAACGTGGCAGACCCCTGGGGAACACAAAGCCGTCAGGCGCTTCTGGCCATCTCCAGCTTTTTCCCACCGCCGTGTCTTGCAAGGACACACAGAAGGAGCTGCACCTCCACAAACAAGGCTCCCTTGGACCCTGGTCATGTCGAAGCACATGGAGTACACGTCCTACCCGAGAGATTGTCCCACCATGGAGAACCTGGAGAGGCAACTCATCTGCCCTATTTGCTTGGAGATGTTCACCAAGCCTGTGGTCATTCTTCCATGTCAACATAACCTCTGCCGGAAATGCGCCAATGACATTTTTCAGGTCAGTTGTGGGTGGGGAACCTTTCGAAGCAGATTAATGGCAATGTTTTCTCAACCTGGAGCAGTTGGCTCTCAGAATCGGGGAGCAGAGTTGGGTCAACCCTTTGGGGGAGTTTGGGAAGGTGCCCTCAGAGGTTTCAAAGGATCACAGCAGATCACAGGATTTCAAGCGGATGGGAAAACAAGACGGTTGGGATTGCATTGTAAGTGTTTGTGGGCGACTAGGGTATTCTGAAAGGACGCGGTGGCTCAGACGCTGAGCTTGTCGATCAGGAAGATCGACAGTTCGGTGGTTCGAATCCCTAGCGCCGCATAACAGAGTGAGCTCCCGTTACTTGTCTCAGCTTCTGCCAACCTAGCAGTTCGAGAGCATGTAAAAAATGCAAGTAGGAAAAAAATAGGAGTTCTGTGCATCTTCGGCTTTTATTCATGCCGCACACCTGACCATGGAGATGTCTTTGGACAGCGTTGGCTCTTCGGCTTTGAAACGGAGATGAGCACCGCCCCCTAGAGTCGGGAACAACTAGCACATATGTGCGAGGGGAACCTTTACCTTTAGGATATTCTGTTCTTCAGAGAATAGGTACAGTTGTCCAGAGGTGGGTTTCACTGGTTCACCGCGCACCAAAAAATGTGAGTGTGCACATTCTTCACATATGCACAACCGCCCGCGCATGTGCTTGGCTCGCATGCACGACTTGAACATATGTGCACAGCTTAGAAAATGTGGCTAAATAGCGCTGGGGCGGGCAAAATAATTTGTGTGCCGAATCTGTAGGACTCCACCTCTGATTAGGCATAAAAGCCAGTTGAGTTGCTTTGGGCTAGTTTTTTCTCTTTCTTTCTTGTTTTCTTGTTTTCGTTCTTTCTTTCTTTCTTTCTTTCTTTCTTTCTTTTTTCTTCCTTCCTTCCACACTCTCCTTTCCTTTTTTCTCTTTGTCTGTCTTTCTCTTTCTGTCTCTGTCTCTCTTTTTTCTTTCTCTCTTTTCTTTCTCTCTCTCTCTCTTTCTTGATAAAATACTTTTTTTATTTTCCATTTTCATAATATATAATCACATGTACACTGTTACATAACCAATATCATATTGTATTAATTAATAATTACATCAGTTCATCTTGCCATCAACTCCCGGAAAAAAAAAACTAAAAAAGATAAAAACCAATTATTGGCTCTTCTGCTCTCCATACACCACTTTCTTCTGCCTCTCTCCTCCCCCTCCTTACCTCCTTTCTTCCCTCCATCATCCTTTTCTACTCTACTTCCCCTTCCTTTGTCCTTCTCCTCTCTCCTCTTTCCACTCCTCCTTATTCTCCTCATCTTCCCCCCCTTTGCCCTCTCTCCTATCCCTCTCTTCCTACCTTTCTTCTCTCCTCTGCTTCCCACTCTTCCTCTCATTCACTTGGTGTATTTCAGCTTCTGAGCAAACTCCATTCTGTGTTGATGGTATTTATACTTCCATTTCAATATACATCACATATCTTAGTTTTAAAGAAAAAATAAGAGAAGACAGTATACATGTACAATCATATTACTTTAAAACCTAACACCCCTCCTCAAGCCTAATATACTTCCCTCCCTCCCCCCTCTCCCCCCAACCTTCCCTCCCCTGACTTCCCAGAACCAATACATGGTATAAATCTTTAACAAAAACAGTCTAAAATATATTTGAAAAAAAGAGTAGGAAATTGATAACATCTTTAAATTGAACTTAGCTCCTCCTTGCTAGGCTAACTTTAAACAATTTATATCATTCCTGATCTTAATCATAAGCTCTTTCTGTCTCTCTTTTTTTTCTTTCTCTCTCTTCCTTTCTCTCTCTCTCTCTCTCTGTCTCTCTTTCTGTCTCTCTTTCTTTCTGTCCCTTTCTGTCTCACTCTCTCCCACCCCAACCCACCTTGCAGGATTTATTTTTTGTGTGTGTTATGAGAATTTATATAGCTGCCCACTTATTGTATTTTTCAGAGTATAAGACACACTGGAGTATAAGACGCACCAAGATTTTGAAGAGGCAAATTAAAAAAAAAAATGTTTTGCACTCTGCATACCTCCAAAACCAGTCTGTTTTTTTTGCGAAAATGGGCCTTTAAAAAAAGGGGGCATGAATTGCATTTAGGAGGCTTATAGAGTTCTCCTGGGGGTGGCACCCCCAAAAATGAGCAAAAAATGGTCGATTTTTCATGAAAACGGGCCCCCTTTTTTGTCAGAAAAATAACCATGCAGAGCCTTTAGGAGGCTTATAGAGTGCTCCTGGGGGCTGGGGGGGGGGCAAAATTGAGCATAAAATGGCCTGGTTTTCCCTCATTTCTGCCCTCCCCAGCCCCCAGGAGCACTCTGCAAGGCTCCTAAAGGCTCTGCACGGCAAAGAGGGCAGGGTTTCGGGAGGCAAAAAAATGCTGTACTCAGTGTATAAGACGCACCCAGCTTTTCAGCCTCTTTTTTGAGGGGGGAAAGGTGCGTCTTATACTCCGAAAAATACAGTAATCTCAGGAACTCTAAGCTGCTTACATAACAACAACAAACGCAAGATACAAAGGGTTAAACCAATAACACCCCCATCCCTATTTTGGATATATATGTGTATGTATGTGTGTGTGTGTATGTATATATGTGTATTTATCAGCATAAATACAACACATGTGTGTTTATATATATATATACATACATACATACATACATACATACGTACATACATACATACATACTGTATATACTCGAGTATAAGCCTAGTTTTTCAGCCCACTTTTTGGGCTGAAAAAAGCCGCCTCGGCTTATACTCGAGTCAGTGAAAAATTTGCCCGAAATGGAGGAGAAAAAGGGGCGGGGCCATGCCGCTGGGTGACACTCGTGAATGGCCCAGTGCCCCTGTGAGTTTCCCCTCCCTCTGTGTCAGTTTGCCGCGCAGCGCGCACCGCACCATCCCCCCTCCTCACATTCTAATGTAATGCAGGGCTATCTTACGATTCCCCTTCCTCCCCCTCCTGCCGCTCTGCAACGATGTCCCACCTCCTCCTTGTTATGGCAAGCAGCCACATAGCGATGTCCCACCTCCTCTGGTACAGTGATCCAATGATAGGAATCACTGTGCCATGTGTCATAGGAGGCGGGACATCGCTCCCGCGGCTGCACGGGACATCATCATCACAGCGGGACATCAGCATCATGAGGTGAGTGAAGTATTTCATTGAATACACCGCTAGTTTACTGTTTTTCTTTGAAATAAATATTCAAAAACATTATTGGTATCTATTTTTATTTTTGAAATTTACCGGTAGCTGCTGCATTTCCCACCCTAGGCTTATACTCGAGTCAATAACTTTTCCAGTTTTTTTGTGGTAAAATTAGGTGCCTCGGCTTATATTCGGGTCGGCCTATACTCGAGTATATACGGTACATACATACATATACACACACACACACACACACACACATATTAAAGCCACGTTACAAAGAAATAAATAAACATGTGATTGAGATCTTCCACAAGTCTAGCCGTGTGTGTGCCCATGCGCGCGCATGCAATATAGGCCATCGAAATTTCTTCCCAGACATTCGTGGGCCCAAGTCACAATTACTGAAGGTCTTTGAATGCTCTGGTTTCTAGCCCTTTGTCTCTCCTTGGGGATCACCGACACCTGCCTTTGCGCTATTATTGGATATCGAGGCTTGGCTCCAGTCGGTGTTTGGCTTCCTTGCCAAAATAATATGCCCTTTTGCTGGAGCTGGTCTAGTTAGGCCCCCTCCTAACCCCTGGAGAGCTGAGCATTGAACCACTGACCTTGGAGAGATGTGGGCTGCAAAGAGGGAGGGGCATATGTCAACTTCTGGAACTGCTTGCGTTGCTCCCCGAGGTGCCCCGTTTTTGAAATGTGAGATGGGCAAAAATACAAGGCAGTTCAAGAAAGCATTCTAACATGGTGAGCAATCAAATTTGCAGATGACACCAAGCTGGCAGGAATAGGCAACGCTCCAGAAGTTAGGCTTAAGACACAGAAGGATCTTGACAGACTTGAACATCGGGCACTATCTAATAAAATGAAATTCAAGGGTGAAAAGAGGAAGGTTCTACATTTAGGCAACAAAAACGAAATGCACAGGGACAGTATAGGTGGTACCTTACTCAATAGTATAGTAACTGTGAAAGGGATCTTGGAGTCCTAGTGGACAACCATTTAAATAGGAGCCGGCTGTGTGCAGCAGCTGCCAAAAAAGCCAACACACTTCTAGGCTGCATCAACAGAGGGAGAGAATCAAGATCACATGAAGGGTTAATACCACTTTATAAGGCCTTGGGAAGGCCACACTTGGAATCCTGCATTCAGTTTTGGTCACCACAATGTAGAAAAGATGTGGAGACTCTAGAAAGAGTGCAGAGAAGAGCAACAAAGAGGATTAGGGGACTGGACGCTAAAACACATGAGGAACGGTTGCAGGAACTGGGAATGTCTAGTTTAATGAAAAGAAGGACTAGGGGTGACATGACAGCAGCCTTCCAATATCTCAGGGGTTGCCCCAAAGAAGAGGGAGTCAAACTATTCTCCAAGGCAACTGAGGGCAGGACAAGAAGCAATGGGTGGAAACTAATCAAGGAGAGAAGCAACTTAGATCTGAGGAGAAATTTCCTTCCCTTTCCTCCCTATCCCTTCTCCTCTCCTCCCCTTCCCTCCCTCTCCTCCTTCTCCACTTTCCCTCTCCCTCCTTCTCCTTCCCTTCCCCTTCTCCTCCTTCCCTTTCCTCCCTATCCCTTCTTCTCCTCTCCTCCCTCTCCCTCTCCTCCTTCTCCACTTTCCCTCTCTCTCCTTCTCTTCCTTCCCTTTCTTCCCTCTCCTCGCCCTTCTTCTCCTTTGTCTCTCCTCCGCCTCTCCTCTCTCTCCTTCTCCTCCTTCCCTTCCCTTCTCCTTCTCCTCCTTCCCTTTCCTCCCTCTCCTCTCCCTTCTCCTTTGTCTCTCCTTCTCCTCCTCTCTCTCTCTTCTTCACTTCCTTCCCCTTCTCCTTCTCTTCCTCTCCTCCTCCTTCCCCCTCCCTTTAACCAACTAAATACCTTGATGGTTTCAACTGCACTTGAGTGCTCCATGGAGATCTCTACAGCAAAGCCGCTCCAAACCTATTACCTACCATCTTACCTATCGGTGTATTCATGGTCTCTTGCACCCCACAGTCTCGGGGGACAAGCTTGGGCTCTGCAGGGAGATTTCGCTGCCCATCGTGCCGCCACGAAGTTGTCCTGGACAGACACGGCATTTACGGCCTGCAGCGGAATCTGCTGGTGGAGAACATCATCGACATCTACAAACAAGCGTCAGCCAGGGGACCAGAAAGGTTGGCTATCTTTCTCAGCAGTCTTTCGCGCCACATCCCCAAATGTGGGCAGAATTCATTGATTGGTTTATTAAATGGATTTGACCCAATGCAGAATTAAAGAGGATTTGATGAAAACATACCGTATTTTTCGGAGTATAAGACGCTTCGAAGTATAAGACACACCTAGCTTTTTGGGGGAGGGAAACAAGGCCAAAAAAAAAAAATCGAATTCATCCTCCCAGCAATTTGCCTCCTTGCAACAAACAGCAATCAGTACAGAGAAAATACACTGTTTCTAGTGTTACATTTCAGACTATACTTGTACGGATGTTGTTAAAAATGGATGTCCTTTCTGGAAGTATAGTTCTTCTCTGCCATTTAAAAGAAGATACAATAGCACTGGGCCTCTTCAGATCAAGCATTTATTTTTAAAAGCTTCATTTTGTTAAGCTTTCTAGAACAATAACAAAGCAGTCTTTAAAAAATAAGTCTAATAATCTGAACATTCTATAGGCGTTTATAGTTATTGACTTTCCTCCTTGCAGCGAATAGCCTAATTAGCACAAGAAAAAAAAATCTGCTTCTGCCTCCCAGCTGTTTGCCTCCTGAAGCAAACAGCAAGTTTCACTTTCAGTTTAAGTGGCCTCCCGATCATCAGCTGTTTCAGGCTGCAGGGTTAGCTATAGCCTATTGCAGCCTCTTCAATCCCCATTTTCCCTGTTTGCTGCAAGGAGGTAAATGGCTGGGAGGCAGAGGCCAAAGGTTGAGGGGCGCAGGATGGGAGGGGCTACATTCAGTGTATAAGACGCACCCAAATTTTCACCCTCTTTTAGGGGGGAAGGTGCGTCCTATATTCTGAAAAATACGGTAGTTCGGGAAATATTGGACTGTGCAGAGATGGATGGCTTGACATTGAAAATAAAAGATAAAGGAGATATAAAGTATTACTTAACGTGGAAATAGGTTTTATCGATGGTTAGAGATAAGAGGTAGAAATTAGATGAAGAAAGATTATTGTTATGCATAAATAAAGTATGAATGTTGTTTACAATTATAAGAGCTAGTCAAATTAATATGATTATAAATAAGCTAATACAATTACAAATATTGTTATAATTACTATATGCATTATTAATATTACTATCAGTATATCTGTTATTTTCTTCTTTTGTAAAATTAAATGCCAGGACAGTACACTGTCTTCAAAATATTTATATATAAATAAATAAATAACTTGATTTTAACAAAAATTAAAGGGGATCTGAGAATCTTGGGGAGATCTATCCCTCCCATTGCATATTCCCCCCCCCATATTTTTCTTCCTTCTTTAACAGGCCTCTGTTGAAAACTGAGCACCCAACTTGTGAAGAGCACGAGGAGGAAAGGATCAACATTTATTGTGTGACGTGCGCTGTTCCCACGTGCTCCCTGTGCAAGGTTTTCGGGGAACACAAGGAATGCGAAGTAGCTCCACTCTCGGACATCTGCACAAAGCAGAAGGTGTGTCCCGGCCTACAGATGATAAGATAAGATGAAAGAGGAGAGAGGAGAAGAAAGGAGGAGAGGAGAGCAGAGAAAATAATAGAGAGGAGAGAACAGAGGAAAGCAGAGAAAATAATAGAGAGGAGAGGAGAGAATAGAGGAGAGGAGAGAAAATAATAGAGAGGAGAGGAGAGAACAGAGGAGAGGAAAGCAGAGAAAATAATAGAGAGGAGAGGAGAGAATAGAGGAGAGGAGAGAAAATAATAGAGAGGAGAGAGGAGAGGAGAGAAATAATAGAGAGGAGAGAACAGAGGAGAGGAGAGAAAATAATAGAGAGGAGAGGAGAGAATAGAGGAGAGGAGAGAAAATAATAGAGAGGAGAGGAGAGAATAGAGGAGAGGAGAGAAAATAATAGAGAGGAGAGGAGAGAATAGAGGAGAGCAGAGAAAATAATAGAGAGGAGAGGAGAGAATAGAGGAGAGGAGAGAAAATAATAGAGAGGAGAGGAGAGAATAGAGGAGAGCAGAGAAAATAATAGAGAGGAGAGAGGAGAGGAGAGGAAATAATAGAGAGGAGAGGAGAGAAAATAATAGAGAGGAGAGGAGAGAGGAGAGCAGAGCAGAGAAAATAATAGGAGAGGAGAGCAGAGAAAATAATAGAGAGGAGAGGAGGAGAGGAGAGGAAATAATAGAGAGGAGAGAATAGAGGAGAGGAGAGAAAATAATAGAGAGGAGAGAACATAGGAGAGGAGAGAAAATAATAGAGAGGAGAGAGGAGAGAAAATAATAGGAGAGAACAGAGGAGAGGAGAGCAGAGAAAATAGAGAGGAGAGGAGAGAATAGAGCAGAGAAAATAATAAAGAGGAGAGAACAGAGGAGTGGAGAGCAGAGAAAATAATAGAGAGGAGAGGAGAGAATAGAGAAGAGCAGAGAACATAATAGAGAGGAGAGGAGAGAATAGAGAAGAGCAGAGAAAATAATAGAGAGGAGAGGAGAGGAAATAATAGAGAGGAGAGGAGAGAATAGAGGAGAGCAGAGAAAATAATAGAGAGGAGAGGAAATAATAGAGAGGAGAGGAGAGAATAGAGGAGAGCAGAGAAAATAATAGAGAGGAGAGGAGAGGAAATAATAGAGAGGAGAGGAGAGAATAGAGGAGAGCAGAGAAAATAATAGAGGAGATGAGATAAGATAATAGAGGAGAGGAGAGGAGAGAATAGAGGAGGAGAGGAGAGAATAGAGGAGAGGAGAGAAATAATAGAGGAGAGGAGAGAAAAGAATAAGAGAAGAGGAGAGAAGAGAGGAGAGAAAATGGGACAAGACAAGCTTTATATAGTCATTTTTCTATGTGCACAATGGCACACATTAAAATGAAATTCCGAAGAAGAAAAAATTATTTTTATACCCACATGTACACACACTATTACAACATAAAAAGGGCATACTTAACATTTATGGAACTGCTTAGTGTGTTTTAGAACAACTTTTCTACCTCTGAGTATGTTTGGTTTGCAATTTGCGCCATCTCCAATCTATTAAAGGGAGTGATTGGGCCTGTTGTCTTAAAAGGCTAGTTAGTTCTTGCCTTATGACTGGTTGCTTAGACATGAAAGTCAGCTAAGTGGCTTTGGGTGAAGCACCAGGAGATGGTGAGTTCTAGTCCCACTTTAGGCATGAAAACTAGCTGGATGATTTGGGGCTAATCACAAGATGCCTGTGAGTTCTAGTCCTGCCTTAGGCATGAAAACAAGCCGGATGACTGGGTCAATCACCAGGACATTATGAGTTCTAGTCCTGCCTTAGGCGTGAAAGCCAACTGTGTGACTTTGCGTCAATCACCAGGAGACTGGGAGTTCTAGTCCTGCTTTAGGCATGAAAGCCAACTGTGTGACTTTGCGTCAATCACCAGGAGACTGGGAGTTCTAGTCCTGCTTTAGGCGTGAAAGCCAACTGGGCGACTTTGCGCCAATCACCAGGAGACTGGGAGTTCTAGTCCTGCTTTAGGCATGAAAGCCAATTGTGTGACTTTGAGCCAATCACCAGGAGACTGGGAGTTCTAGTCTCACCTTTAAGCCGACTGGGTAACTTTGGACCAGTCACTCTCTCTCTCTGCCCCCCCCCCCCATTCCACAGGGTAGCTATTTCCTACTATTAGGAAAATAGTAAGATCAAGATGTTTGCTGCCTTGAGTTGTTTATAAGAAGATGATAAAGGTGGGATGTGAATAAATAAATATCTTAACCGCAAGGCCATCTGCTTCCGATCTCTCCCATTTAGGCGGAGCTCACCGTTGGAATCGGGGCCCTCGTGGCAGCTAATGACCGGATCCAAACCTACATGGCAGAACTCCAAGGCAGGTGCAGGAATATTGAGGTGGGCCCTGATTCCTCTTCCCATTTCTTCTGAAAACCAGGAATGTCTTCCAGCCTCCTTCACACGCCCAAACATTTTTCACTCGCTGCATTCACCCAAGTGAATGCTCTGTTAAGTGGAACAGAGAAATACAGGTAGTCCTGGAGTTATGACCGGAATGCTGCCTGCCCAACCCGGTGACCATCCCGATTTTATGACAATTTTTACAACGGTCATTAAGGGGATGCAGCGGTCATAAATGGGAATCCATTGTTTGCTAGGGGTGAGGTTTTGCTGACAATTGAAAAAGCGGAATTTTTCAGCAAAATCCACCGCAGAGTGTGGTTAGGTGACCCTTGCATATTGCAAATGAGCCAGTTTGATCTGGTGCTGTGATGGTGAACCAATGGTTCATGCAGAGCCATATCTGAGGGCACGCAAGGAGTTGTCCTACGTCAGCTCCAGCGCGCATGTGTGCACTGGCCAGCTGATTTTCAGCCTTCCAGAGGACGGGGGAGGCAGTTTTCGCCCTCCCCAGTCTTCCTGAAGCCTGAGGAGGGCAAAAAATGGCCCAGTGGGCCTATCGGAAGTCCAGAGGCTTCAGTGAGACCTGCGTGCATGTGCGCGGGGGAAGGGCATTGCATTATGGGTGTGGGCCATGTGCTATCGCGCACACCCGCACCCTTTTGGCACCCGAACAGAAAAATGTTCGCCATCACTGTTCTAGTAGTTAAGGCACCTGGCTGGAAAGCAGGAGAGCGTGAGTTCTAGTCCCAGCTTAGGCCTGAAAAAGTGACTGGGTGACTTTGGGCCAATCACCTGGAGACGGTGAGTTCTAGTCTCAGTTTAGACCTGAAAAAATGATTGGGTGACTTTGGGCCAATCACCAGGAGACAGTGAGTTCTAGTCCCAGTTTAGGCCTGAAAAAGTGGCTGGGTGACTTTGGGCCAATCACCAGGAGACGGTGAGTTCTAGTCCCAGTTTAGGCCTGAAAAAGTGACTGGGTGACTTTGGGTCAATCATCAGGAGATGGTGAGTTCTAGTCCCATCTTCGGCCTGCAAAAATGGCTGGGTGACTTTGGGCCAATCACCAGGAGACGGTGAGTTCTAGTCCCAGCTTCGGCCTGAAAAAGTGGCTGGGTGACTTTGGGCCAATCACCAGGAGACGGTGAGTTCTAGTCCCAGTTTAGGCCTGAAAAAGTGACTGGGTGACTTTGGGCCAATCACCAGGAGACGGTAAGTTCTAGTCCCATCTTCGGCCTGAAAAAGTGGCTGGGTGACTTTGAACCAATCACCAGGAGACGGTGAGTTCTAGTCCCATCTTCGGCCTGAAAAAGTGGCTGGGTGACTTTGGACCAATCACTAGGAGACGGTGAGTTCTAGTCCCATCTTCGGCCTGAAAAAGTGGCTGGGTGACTTTGGACCAATCACTAGGAGACGGTGAGTTCTAGTCCCATCTTCGGCCTGAAAAAGTGGCTGGGTGACTTTGAACCAATCACCAGGAGACGGTGAGTTCTAGTCCCATCTTCGGCCTGAAAAAGTGGCTGGGTGACTTTGAACCAATCACCAAGAGACAGTGAGTTCTAGTCCCATCTTCGGCCTGAAAAAGTGGCTGGGTGACTTTGGGCCAATCACTAGGAGACGGTGAGTTCTAGTCCCATCTTCGGCCTGAAAAAGTGGCTGGGTGACTTTGAACCAATCACCAGGAGACGGTGAGTTCTAGTCCCATCTTCGGCCTGAAAAAGTGGCTGGGTGACTTTGGGCCAATCCCCAGGTGAGTTCTACTCCCACCTCTGAGGGATTAGATGAAAGCATCCGGCACGATTCACTTAATAGCCATCTTGTTTAACAGTAGAAATTTTGGTCCCAATTGTGGTCGTACGTTGAGGACTATCTAGAGCAATGATGGCTAACTCTTTTCTCCTTGTGTGCTGAAATCGTGTCCGCCTGTGACCACACCCATAATGCAATGCTCCCCGCCCTCCCCTGCGCATGCGCACACAACCCCCTGTGCTCTCCCTGCCCCCCCGCGCATTAGTGTGACACACACACCCTGCTCTGCCTCAAACATGCACACGACCCCCCCTGTGCTCTGTTTTGGGCCTAGCGGGCCTCCCTGAAGCCTCCTAGGAGTAAACACGAGCCGCAGAGGGGGGGGGGGCGCAACCCCAGTGCTCCTCCAAACCCTGCACATTTGCATGTAACCACACCACCACCACCACCCGCATGACACCCCCCCCCCCGCACATGCGTGCACGTCTCCTGCATGCCCAGGAGAGGCCCGAAAACCAGCTGGCCGGCAGGAGGTGCGCACGCATACACGGTGAAGCTTAGCCTGGGCAACAGCTCGCGTGCCCGCAGAGAGGGAGGCATGCCAAAGGTTCGCCATCACGGATCCATAGTGTACAGCTAGTCCTCGACTTACAGCCATAATTGAATCCAGAATTTCCGTTGCTTTGTGAGAGATTTGTGAAGCGAGCCGTGTCCCATTTTACAACCTTTCTTGCCACCATCGCTAAGTGAATCTCTGCCCTTTTTACATTAGTCACGTGGTTGTTAAGTGAATCTGTCTTCCCCCCATTGACTTTGCTTGTCAGAAGATTGCAAAAGGGGATCACGTGACACCTCCCCCCCAGGACCCTGCGACCGTCATAATTGTGAGTCAGTTATCAAGGGGCTGAATTTTGATCACATGACCATGGGGGTGTTGCAATGGTCATAAGTGTGAAAAATGGCCATAAGTCACTTTTTTGAGTCCCCACATTACTTTGAAAGATGGTCACTAAATGAACTTAATAATACAATGCAATAGCAGAGTTGGAAGGGACCTTGGAGGTCTTCTAGTCCAACCCCCTGCCTAGGCAGGAAACCCTATGCCATTTCAGACTGTTTAAAGTCAAGGATTATCTGTATTTCTTCACCCACAAGCTGGATATAAAAGATGGAGCGAGTAAAGATATATAAAAAAATAGAAGGTGCAAAAGACTTTTATCTAAATTTGTTTGATGGCATCATTCTAGATGTGATTCAGGATGAATCAAGTATTTATGAAGGTACCAAGGGAAAAATCATCTCCCCAGTGCGATTTCAAACACTTTGAGTTCTTTCAAGTTTGTGTGTGTGTGTGTGTGTGTGTGTGTGTATGTATGTATGTATGTATGTATGTATGTATTAATTATATATATTAAAATATATACCTTTCACCCTGGCCTGGCTGATAAGGAGTCAAGCCCTGTAGCTCAATGGTTAACACATCTGCCTTAGAGGCAATAGAGCACAGGTTCGATTCCCAGCAAGGGTATGGCTAGCTGATGAGAGCTAAATAGCTTGAAATAGATCTATACTAGTCTCCCTTTATTTATTTATCAGCATAAATATAACAAATATAACAAAAAGGCAACAGTAAAAATATTGGGTTTCTGTCTGGATGGTCTCTTGTGACGAGCCGAAGACAGAGAGTGGAAGTGTGACCTTCCTCCCATATTTGGGCATACCAGGGGTTGTGACTTTAAATATATATATATATATATATACACATATACATACATATATACATATACATATACATATACATATACATATACATATACATATACATATACATATACATATACATATACATATACATATACATATACATATACATATACATATATATATATATATATATATATATATATATATAAAGGGGGGGGCAAAATTAAGCAAAAAATGCCCTGTTTTTCGCTCATTTCTGCCTTCCCAGCCCCCAGGAGCTCTCTGAAAGCCTCCTAAAGGCAATGCATGGCCATTTTGGTGAAAGGAGCGGAGTTTCTAGAGGCAAAAAATGCTATCTTCAGTGTATAAGACGCACCCAAATTTTCAGCCTCTTTTTTGAGGGAAAAAGGTGCGTCTTACACACCAAAAATATGCTGTGTGTGTGTGTGTGTGTGTGTGTGTGTGTGTGTGTGTGTGCGCGTGCGCATGTGCCGCACACACAGACACACACACACTTTCTAGGCACAGTTAAGCAATCAATCAATCTCATACTCTACATGGAGAACTGCTATGAAACTAATACACAAGAAGAGAGAGAGATGTCCTCACATGGGCTCCCTTATATATACAGCTTCTTAAAGTGGCAGTAACCCTGTAGATTCATCTTCATGTGGTGAAGATCTTGGTGTGCAGCCTTACAGCAGCTGGTCAGCTGTTAAATCGTCATTGCCCTGACAAGTTTAATTAAAAGAAGGAACAGGGATGACATTATAGCAGTCTTCCAATATCTCAGGGGTTTCTCCAGAGAGGGTGGGTGGGTGGGTGAACCTATTCACCAAAGCATCTGAAGACAGGATAAGAAGCAATGGGTGGAAACTAATCAAGGAGAGAAGCAATCTGGAATTAAGGAGAAATTTCCTGACAGTGAGGACAATTAATCAGTGGAACAGAAGTTACCTCCAGAAGTTGTGAATGCCCCAACACTGGAAGTTTTTAAGAAGAGATTGGACAACCATTTGTCTGAAATGGTTTAGGATTTCCTGCTTGAGCAAGGGGTTGGACTAGAAGACCTCCAAGGTCCCTTCCAACTCTGATACTCTGTTATTCTGAGGTCATTCATTCACAACCCTGGGTTCAAATAACACAATCCGCCAGTTGTATCTTCCACCACCCGACCAAAGTGTATTGTTGGGCAAACCCAACCTCGGCAACAAACCATGGTTTATTACCCTGGCAAGACCCTCTAACCTGGCTGTATCACCTGATCCTTCCTTCTCGAGCAGGCCAATTGCAAAGCTCAGAAGCAGGCGCTGGGTGAGAAGTTTGACCGCATGGGGGCAATTTTGGAAGAACGGAGGAAGATCATGCTTCAAAGGATCACGTATGAACAGGAGAGCAAGTCCCAGCACCTGAACGAGCTGAGCAAAGTTTGCAGTGACCACATCGAATCTTCTTCCAAGCTGGTGGACACAGCCTTGCAATCCATGGAAGAGCCTCAGATGTCTGTTTTTGTCCAGGTAAGAGTTTAACTGTTTAACTGTTTATTTAATTTATAGGCCGCCCAATCCCGGAGGACTCCGGGCGACTTACAGAAACAGACATTGAGAAAAATTAAAAACAGATAAAAACACGACAAATTTAAAAGACACAACATACACCCAATCTAAGCGGGGCTGGACCTCAATCCAGAGGTCAACAGCCCCAGGCCTGCTGGAATAGCCAGGTTTTAATAGCTTTTCGGAAGGCCATGAGAGTGGGTAGGGTCCGGACAGTGGTGGGTTTCAAAAATTGTTCGAACCTACTCTGTGGGTGTGGCCTCCTTTGTGGGAGTGGCTTGCCACCCATGTGACCGGATATGAAGATGCCGACGACACTTGTCAGAACCACCTTAAATTACCTCTCTCACTGCACTGGCATGCATAAGAATATGATGTAAACTTGTTTTTTAAAAGGCATCTTTGGTTTGCGTTAAAACAACTTCAACACACGCAACGTTCTGATTGCACCACAAACGCAGTAGTCATCCTCACCTTTCACAGAGGCCCTGAGTTTTATAAATGGGAGCATGATAGTGTAGAATAATCATATCCAAGGACCAGTGGTGGGTTTCAAAAAAGTTTGGAACCTCTTCTGTGGGTGTGGCCTGCTTTCCGGGTCCACTGGTGTAACCTCTTCTAACCGGTTCGGTAGATTTGACGAACCGGTTCCACCGAATAAGTGCGAACTGGTAGGAACCCACCTCTGGGTCCGGATCTCTGGGGGTAGCTCATTCCATAGGGCCGGAGCAGCAACAGAGAAGGCCCTACTCTGAGGTGTCGCCAGCCGGCCTTGTCCAGCTGATGGCACCTGGAGAAGGCCCATCCTGTGCGATTCTATCGGTCTTAGGGAGGTGTGCGGCAGAAGACGGTCTCGAAGATATCCGGGTCCTAGGCCATGTAGGGTGATAACCAGCACCTTGAATCGTGCTCGGAGACCAGTAGGAAGCCAGTGCAGCTCACGGAGGATAGGTGTAATGTGGGTGTACCTAGATACACCCAGTATCGCTCGCGCGGCTGCATTCTGGAGCCCTGACACCAGCAAAATGTAACATATATAGGTAGTACTCAAGGGTGGTGCCATGGTGGAACTCTTGCCTCACAACCAGGAGGCTGTGGGTTCGATCCCAGGTAGAGGCAGATATTTCTCTCTCTGGGCACACTAATACTATATCTGCCGAATAAAATTCCTCATTGGCAACAGGAAAGGCATCGGGCCAGTAAAGACTCAGCTCCATTCAGTTGTGCAGGCTCCACCCCACGAGGGATTACGGGGTCATTAAAAGAGGATGATGATGATGATGATGATACAGATAGTCCTCAACTTATCACCCCAATGGAGCCCAAGTGAAATGTTCGTTAAGTGAGTTTGCCCCATTTTACGACTTTCCTGGTCATGGTTGTTAAGTGAATCTGGACTTTGCTGGTTAGGAGGTCGCAAAAGGGGATCACATGACCCCAGGACACTGCGACCGTCATAAATATGAGTCAGTTGCCAAGCATCTGAATTTTGATCATGTGACCAATGGGAAAGCTGCAATGGTCGTTAAGTGTTAAAAAATAGTCATATTTTTCAGTGCTGTTCTAACTCTGAACGTTCGCTAAATGAACTGTTGTAGGTCAAGGACAAATTCTGTACACATTCTGAACTACAATGTAGTTTTGAGAAGTATATTTAGTGTAGTATATACTGTAGTATATTATATTTATACTATAGAGCAGCATATTTAAGGCTCATCTTTATGGCCTGGTAGAATTTCAAGCAGTGTCACAAAATGGCTGCCCTGCTAGTTATAAAAAGCCAAGGTGCTCCTGAGCTAAGCTCATCTCGTTTGACTACAAAGAGAAATGCAGGTAGGGTTGGTTATTTTGAGGACCACATGACCCCGAGATCAAGGGTGGGATGCGGCCGGTTTAACATCCCATTCGATGAGCGCATGTGTGGCCGAAGCGGTGAAAATGGAGCATTTAGAAGCTCAGCTGCTTATCTTCCAAGTCAGCAACGGTAAGTAGAACAGCTGGGGAGGGGAATCAGCTGTGCCGCGCGATTGAGATAAGCTAGGACTCCAAGATTCCACTCAACAGTAGTAACTGCGAGAGGGAAGTTGGAGTCCTAGTGGACAACCATTTAAATAGGAGCCAGGCGTGTGCAGCAGCTGCCAAAAAAGCCAACACCGTTCTAGGCTGCATCAACAGAGGGATGGAATCAAGATCACTTGAAGTGTTGATGCCACTTTATAAGGCCTTGGTAAGGCCACACTTGGAATCCTGCATTCAGTTTTGGTCACCGTGATGTAGAAAAGATGTGGGGACTCTGGAAAGAGTGCAGAGAAGAGCCACAAAGAGGATTAGGGGACTGGAGGCTAAAACATATGAAGAACAGTTGCAGGAACTGGGTATGTCTAGTTTAATGAAAAGAAGGACCAGGGGAGACATGATAGCAGTCTTCCAATATCTCAGGGGTTGCCACAAAGGGAGTCAAACTGTTCTCCAAGGCACCTGAGGGTAGAACAAGAAGCAATGGGTGGAAACTAATCAAGGAGAGAAGCAACTTAGAACTGAGGAGGAATTTCCTGACAGAACAATTAATCAGTGGGACAGAAGTTGCTTCCAGAAGTTGTGAATGCCCCAACATTGGAAGCCTTTAAGAAGATGTTGGACAGCCATTTGTCTGAAACGATATAGGGTTTCCTGCCTAGGCAGGGGGTTGGACTAGAAGACCTCCAAGGTCCCTTCCAACTCTGCTATTGTATTGTAAGCTAGAAAGCAGGAACTAAAGGACAAGATAGGGTGGGGGTGGGGGGAGCAGCTGATCGTCGGAGCTAAAGGTTCGCCTGAATACCACCTCTGCCCAGGATGCTGCAACTTTCATAAATATGAGTCAATTGCCATCCAAATTTTTATCATATGACCAGGGCATGTTGCAAGTGTGAAAAACGATCATAAGTCACTTTTCTCAGTGCGGTTGTAACTTTGAACGGTCACTAAATGAATGCTAAGTCAAGGATGACCCCGTATCCTACCCGAGGTGGTGCAGTGGTTAGAGTGCAGCACTGCAGGCTACTTCAGCTGACTGTTAGCTGCAGATCGGCTGTTCAAATCTCACCGGCTCAGGGTTGATTCGGATTTTCCTTCAAGTAGCCAAGTTTCTCTTGATTCCTCCTCCTCCTCCTCTTTTCTTCTCTTCTCCCACCTTTGTTTCATTCATTTTCTCCTTTCCTTTCTGCCTCCATCTCCCCTCCTCCTGCTCCTCCTTTTTCACCTTCCTCCCTCCTTTCACTTCATTCATTTTCTCCTTTTCTTTCTCTCTCTATATCTCTCCTCTTCCTCCTCTTTTTCTTTCTCTATCTCCCTTCCTACTTTGTCTTCTCCTTCTCCCCCCTTCCCTTCCTTCGACGCGAGCCGAGGTGGTGCAGTGGTTAGGGTGCAGTACTGCAGGCCACTTCAGCTGACTGTTATCTGCAGTTCAGAGGTTCTAATCTCACCAGCTCAAAGGTTGACTCAGCCTTCCATCCTTCCGAGGTGGGTAAAATGAGGACCCGGATTGTTGTTGGGGCCGATATGCTGACTCTGTAAACTGCTTAGAGAGGGCTGAAAGCCCTATGAAGCGGTATATAAGTCTAACTGCTATTGCTATTGCTAACTGCTTTCTCACACTGTTTTTCTTACATCGTTTCTTTTTTGGATTTGATCTTCTTTCGTCCAATGTCTCAGAACGCCAAAGTTCTCATCCGAAAGTGAGTATGATTTATTCTCTTAGAATATCCATGCTTTTGGGAATCAAAAAAAAAATGAATAAAACCGAAGGTTTCCACGTGTAACTGTGTGCCTCCCCCTTCCTTCAGAATTTTGGAAGTGAGTGACAGCTGCCAGCCAGAGGTTCTGGAGCCGGGATACGACAACATGGAACACTACACGGTGGACTTCAATGCGGAGGAACGGATCCTCTATCAGCTGGATTTCATTAAAGGTCATAGAATCATGGAATCGTAGGGCTGGAAGCAGGGGTGGGTTGCTAATCCCGTTCCAACTGGTTCGGTTGGAACGGGGCCGGGGGCGTCCTCGTGCACGCGCGCAGTTCATGCATGCGTCTTAGCGCCTGCGCGATGCTCCAGCTGCTCGCGGAGACTCACGCAGGCGCTGTATGTGCCATGCGCCTGTGTGGAAGCGCAGAAGCCTTCAAAGATCGGTAAGGAGCGCAGGCGGGGGGGTGGGCCCTTCGCCGTTCCCGGAAGTTACTTACTTCCAGGTTTGCCGACCAACCGGTTCGCGGGGACCGCCGCGAACCGGTTGAAACCCACCCCTGGCTGGAAGGGACCCTGGAGATCTTCTAGTCCAACCCCTCCTTATACCATTTCAGACAAATGGCTGTCCAGTCTCTTCTGGAAAACCTCCAGTGATGGAGCACTCACAATTCTGGGAGACAAGCTTTTCTACTGATTAGACAGAATAATAGAGTTGGAAGGGACCTTGTAGGTCATCTAGTCCCACCCCCCGCCCAAGCAGCAGACCCTACACCATTTCTGACAGATGGCAGTCCAGTCTCTTCTTGAAAGCCTCCAGTGATGAAGCTCCCACAACTTCTGAAGGCAACTTCTGTCCCATCCGGTTGATTGTTCTCACTGTCAGAAAACGTCTCCTTATTTCCAGGTTGAATCTCTCCTTGATCAGTTTCCATCCATTGTTCCTTGCCTGGCCTTTGGAAAATAGCCCCCTCCCCTCCTCTTTGTGGCAGCCCCTCAAATATTGGAACACTGCTATCATGTCTCCCCTGGTCCTTCTCTTCACTAGACTAGCCATGCCCAGTTCATGCAACTGTCTATCGTATGTTTTAGCCTCCAGTCCCCTAATCATCCTGGTTGCTCTTCTCTGCACTCTTTCTAGAGTCTCAACATCTTTTTTTATAGTGTGGTGACCAAAACTGGATACAATATTTTAAGTGTGGTCTTACTAAGGGTTTATAGAATGGTATTAGTACCTCCCTTGATCTTGATTGTATCCCTCTGTTAATGCAACTGAGAATTGCATTGGCTTTTTTGGCTGCTGCTGCACACGGCTGGCTCCTATTTAGCTGGTTGTCCACTAAGACTCCAAGATCCCTCTCCCAGTCACTGCTATTAAGCCTTGTTTCATCCAGTCTATATGTGTCCTTTGGGTTTTTCTTGCCTAGGTGTTAAGACTTTACTTTTCTCTACATCGAATTTCATTTTGTTAGTTAGGGCCCAGGGTTCAAGTCTCTCAAGACCCACCTGGATCTTGAGCCTATCTTCTAGGTTGTTGGCTATTCCTAACAACTTAGTATCATCTGCAAATTTGGTAAGTTCCCCTTCTATTTCCTCATCAAAGTTGTTTATGAAGTTATTGAAGAGTACTGGGCCTAAAACGCAACCTTGTGGTACCCCACTGCTTCCTTCCTTCCATGAAGACATAGACCAGTGGTAGTCAACCTGGTCCCTACCGCCCACTAGTGGGCGTTCCAGCTTTCATGGTGGGCGGTAGGGGTTTGCTGTAACTCTGCTTTATAAATTTTATAAAGTAAAGTTACTTCCCTACTTTATAAATCACCATTACTGTGGAACCGGTGGGAGGTTAGAACATTTTACTACTAGCGGAGATACAAAAGTGGGCGGTAGGTATAAAAAGGTTGACTACCCATGACGTAGACCCATTAAGGCAGTGTTTTTCAACCTTTTTTGTGCAAAGGCACACTTTTTTCATGAAAAAAAATCACGAGGCACACCACCATTAGAAAATGTTAAAAAAATTTAACTCTGTGCCTATATTGACTATATATAAAGTAATTTTCCCACGGCACACCTTACACTATGTCACGGCACACTAGTGTGCCGCGGCACAGTGGTTGAAAAACACTGCATTAAGGATTACTCATTGAGTACGGCTTGTCAGCCAGTTACGAATCCATCTGGTGGTGATGCAATCTATCCCATTTTTTCCAACTTACCAAGAAGTACCATATTTTTCCGAGTATAAGACACATTGGAGTATAAGATTGAAGGAGCCGAGGTGGCGCAGTGGTTAGGGTGCAGTACTGCAGGCCACTTCAGCTGACTGCTATCTGCAGTTCAGCGGTTCTAATCTCACCGGCTCAAGGTTGACTCAGCCTTCCATCCTTCCGAGGTGGGTGAAATGAGGACCCAGACTGTGGGGGCGATATGCTGACTCTGTAAACCGCTTAGAGAGGGCTGAAAGCCCTATGAAGCGGTATATAAGTCTAACTGCTATTGCTATTGCTAAGATGCACCAAGGTTTTGAAGAGGCAAATTTAAAAAAAATGTTTTGCACTGTGCAAATCTCCCAAAAACGGTCCATTTTTCGTGAAAATGGGCCCATTTTTTTTTTTAAAAAAGGGCATGTATAGCCTTTAGGAGGCTTGTAGAGTGCTCCTGGAGAGGTCGAGGGGAAATGAGCAAAAAAATGGCCCATTTTTTTGTGAAAACAGGCATGTATTTTGCCAACAAAAGGGCATGGATAGCTTTTAGGAGGCTTATATAGTGCTCCTAAGTACTGGGGGGGTGGAATTGAGCAAAAAACGGCCTATTTTCTGCTTATTTCTGTCCTCCCCAGCTCACAGGAGCTCTCTAAAAGCTTCCTAAAGGCTATGCATGGCAATTTTGGTGAAGGGGGCGGGGTTTTGGGAGGCACAAAATGTATTCAGTGTATAAGACGCACCCAGATTTTCAGCTCTTTTTTGAGGGGAAAATGGTGCATCTTATACTCCGAAAAATACGGTAGATTGTGGTGTCCTTTGTTGAATGCCTTTTCATTGTCTAGGAAGATTCTCAATCATCCAGGTCAGTCTTGTCCCAAAAGTGCTTTTTCCAATAGGCAATTGGACTTCCTTGCTTCGTTTTTTTCCCCCCTTTGAAAACATTTCGCTTCTCATCCAAGAAGCTTCTTCAATTCTTCAGAACTGGCTCTTCAGAACTGAAGAAGCTTCTTGGATGTGAAGCAAAATGTTTTCAAAGTGGGGGAAAAAATGAACCAAGGAAGTCCTTGGAATCTTTGAAAGCGTTTGATGTTCATCCCATGTGTCTTTGTTCTAGTTGAAGACCCCGAATTGGCGGCTGAGGAAGAAGGGGGCTGTGGGGAATCAGAAGACATCTTAGGAGAGGCTGAAGCAGAAGGTGGTGAGAGGGATGAGAACCTCAAAGACCCTTGGCAAGGATTATCTCCTCTGGTCAACGGGACGAGGAATGGTGCTGCCATTGCGGGAGGAGCTTCAACCCCAGAGCTCACTCCATCTCTAGCTGAAAGGAGCCAAGAATTATGGTCCAGCCAGCAGGTAAGAGCCCAATCCCGATCTCTTGATCCAGAGATCCCACTCAGATTTCTGATTCGGGTTAAGGTCATCTTCCACCTAACCCCTCGTTGCAATTCAGAACTCCTGAGTTAAGATATTTGAATTAATATGAATTAATGGAAGAGATGCACCAAAACATGTTGTAACCAGCTGATATACTTTTTTTATAATATATACCTGTGTTTTTTCTTTTTCTTTTTTCTTCTTTTGTTTTTCTTCTCCCCCCCCCCCCGCCTTGTTTTTGGTTCTTTTTGTCTTCTCTGTGTTTTTGACTTTTTGATTTTTTCTTTTCCCACTGGTGTGGGCATGTGTTGTTTAAGTAACAAAATAAAAAAAATTTTTTTTTAATTAAAAAAAAAAAGTATGAATGATTTGAGGTAAAAACATGTTCAAATAATGGTAGTGAAATGAGAATTGTGATACATTGATAATAAGATATGCAAAGATTTTTGATTTATATAATATAATATGAACTATAAGTAATGACTGTTGAAGAAATGCATGAAGGTTATCTGTAACCAATCGACATGCTTTCTACAAGATGTAATGAAGGATGATTTTTTTTGTGTGTTAAAATAAAAAAAATCATATTAAAAAAAAAAAAAAAGAACTCCTGAGACAAAGTCCATCAAAGTAAGATTTTATTAAGAGGAGGAGATTCATATTGGCACTTCTGGGGAAAATCCGAATCTGAAATCCCGCGAAGTCACACTAAAACCCACACCCTGCCCCGTCCAGTGACATTCGCATCACATGGCCCAATCAATCCCCTGTTTCAGCTGCCGCCACACTTCGCTGACTCCACTCCAGGTGCCAGCAGCCCGACCTTGACCTCATGGGAAAGAACGTTGACCAAAGATGGATCTGAGCCTGACACTCGAAAAGCTGGAAGCAATTTGTTCCAGCTCCGCTTGGTTCTTCCTCTGCCATCTTCTTCCTTTTTCTACTTTCTTTTCTCTTGATTGAGTATAGTTTCGATGCAAAGTTTCTCAGTTCTCACTTTCCCAGTTGGTTCATGTGAGAAGCGTCCCTTATTCCCCTTACTCCTGCTTTGCTCTGACACCAGCTTGAACTTCATGTTAGTGGGCACCACCAAGAAAGGATTTTCCCAGGGGGCTAGAAATTAAGTTTTTAATTAAGAATTAAAAATTAAGAAATTAAGTTTTAGAAGAGGAGATTGAAGGAATCAGATGGTTTTGACTTTGAGAATAGAAGAGTGAAGGAAAACATGATCACCTTCTCTCTCTCTCTCTCTCTCTCTCTCCACATTCTCACACGCACAAACCCATCCAATTACCCATCCATCATTCAAACAAACATCCAAACAAACATCCATCCAAACAAATAATCATCCAAACAAACAAACAAACATCCATTCATCCATCTAACTAAACTTACATACATACAATCACCCACCCACCCACCCACCCACCCATCCATCCATCCATCCATCCATCCAAACAATCAGCCATCCATCCATCCAACCATCCATCCACCCACCCATCCACTCACCCATCCGTCTATCTAATCTTACATACATACAATCACCTACCCACCCACCCACCCACCCATCCATCCATCCAAACAATCAGCCAGCCATCCATCCATCCATCCATCCATCCATCCACCCATCCATCCATCCACCCATCCACCCACCCATCCGTCCATCTAATCTTACATACATACAATCACCTACCCACCCACCCACCCACCCACCCACCCATCCATCCATCCATCCATCCATCCATCCATCCAAACAATCATCCATCAATACAAACAAACAAACAAACAAACAAACAAACAAACAAACAAACAAACAGTCTACCACATTTATATGGTCCCCCCTCTCTCGGAAGTGACTCTGGCAGTTTACTACTCTCCAAACACCTGGGAAATGGTTTCATAGAAGAAGCTGAGGACACAGAATATTTAGTTCAGTAATCAGGTTAACCATGAATGGTCTTTCATGTTGGTATGTTAGTTAGACGCTCATGTGCCCAATGATTCTTATGCCCATATTGTTCAAATTCCAGATATAGGTAGTCCTTGACTCACAACCATTATTGGCACCAGAATTTTTGTTGCTAAGCAAGACAACAGCGTGAGTCACACCCGATAACAGATAGCTCTTTCCCTTGAGTTTCGATCAAGATTTTACTGTAATGTAGCCTGTTTTGGGAATCACGTTAGGCGAGTGCTGGTGATTTCCTAGGATTTACGTTCAATGTGTGGTATACACCCAGTTAAGAAGTGTCTTAGAAACTCTACACTCTTTCTACAAGGAAACGGGTAGATTGATAGTTTTTCCCCCCCAACTGGATTTATTTTTAAACAAATCTATTGTAGATTGATTTATGCCTGGTGATCCGATATGGAAATGGGCCCAAAGCTACCACAACATTCTCAAATCCAGGATTTTGTTGAATATCCAGATTTACATTCCCTTTTTTTTCATCTTCTGGATATGCATATGTTTTAGGGTCAGCTTGATGGAGGACTCCAGGTGACCGATTCCACTTCACCCTCACCTCTGCCTGAGGGTGACCTAGCAGATAATGGACCTCCTCAAAGCATGGAGCAATCTCCTGGAGAAGATTTCAGCACCACGGAGAGCTCATCAGAGAACGGAGAGGGTGGTGGCCAGGAAAGCCACCGAGAACCTGAAGGAGAACATGTCCTGCTACACGGAATGGCATCCACCACCAGCCAGGTTTGCTACCTTATTAGCTATTGAGGTTCCTCTGAGTGATTGAATGAAGTCAAGTCATGACCCCCCCCAAAAGATTTCTGGGCCCCATAAAAAATTGTATGCATTTTGAAATTATTTCTTTACAGAACAGGTGCTCCCAAAATGTTCTGACCTAGGCTTCCCAAGAGCACGAAGCAGACCCCTTGTCACGATAAAAAAACCCATTTATTTAGTTTAAAGGGAATTCCTCTCCAGCAAAGTCCCGGCTGACAGTCTTTCAAGAGATTTCACAACTACAGACTTTTATCAGGCTTGGAGAGTTGCCAGGCCGATATCCTCCAAACTCCATGCTGTAGCAGACAATACTTGGCAAGAAATCAGGAAGAGATCTTCACCCTAAGGAATTGAACCAATTGTCTCCTGCAAACTCCACTCCCCTTTCGCTCCTCTTTATTCCCTATGGGAGGGGCCATTCACCATCCACCTGTGCCTTTACTCCTGAGTCAGTCCTTGTTCCTTAGCTGTTCCCCTCTCCTGGCAGTTCTGCGCATGCACACACCAGAAACAGGCTCCAGCTGTTCTTCTGCCTCACTAATCTCCGACTCCGAAGGCAGCTGAGAACTGTCAGACGTCCCTGACCCCCTCTCTGCCTCCAACGCAGAGCCCTCGTCAGAGCCTTCCCCAGACTCCAGGACTGGCCCAGGTTCCTCCCCAACCTCCTCACTGTTCG
Source organism: Thamnophis elegans (assembly GCF_009769535.1). Taxonomy (NCBI): domain Eukaryota; kingdom Metazoa; phylum Chordata; class Lepidosauria; order Squamata; family Natricidae; genus Thamnophis; species Thamnophis elegans. The sequence continues at coordinate 95,607,985 of NC_045545.1, read as the reverse complement.
ACTCTGCTGCCAGCTCTGCTGGCTACTGGCTGGTCACAACACAAAGGTGCTTTTTCAAAAGGCAACTGGACTTTCTTGCTTTTTATTCCCTCGAAAACATTTTGCTTCTCATCCAAGAAGACGAGAAGCGGAATCTTTTCAAGGAAACGAAAAATATCCAAGAAAATCCAGATGCCTTTTGGAAAAGCACTTTTGGGATAGCCATGAGCTGGATGGTTGAGAATCTTCCTGCTCCTACAGTTCAGGTAGTGCTTGATTTTTGACCAAAATTGAGCCCAAAATTTCTGTTGCTAAGCGAGACAGCTGTTAAGTGATCTTTTCTGCTTTTTAAGATTCTTTCTTGCCACAGTTGTTAAGTGAATTGCTGCCGTTGATTAGTTAGTAACCAGATTGTTAAGTGAGTCTGGTTTTCCCATTGACATCGCTTGTCAGAAGGTCGCAAAAGCGGATCACGTGACTCCAGGACCGTCATAAATATGAGTCAGTTGCCAAGCATCTGAATTTTGATCACATGACAAATGGGAAAGCTGCAGTGGTCATAAGTGTTAAAAATAGCCATATTTTCCAGTGCTGTTGTAACTTTAAACAGTCACTAAATGAACTGTTGTAAGTCAAGGACAACCTGTGTTGCATATTTAATTCTCCTTGCATTATCCCTTCTGGTTTCTTTTCTCCATGCAAAAATCTTGTGAGACATGTTTTGATTGAAAGATAAATTCAAATTTATCCAGTGAATCCCATGATCAAGTGAAGATCTCAATCCAGGTTGGGTTAATCTAGCTGCAGTTGTATAAATGTAAATGTAAATGTAAATAATATAGATTAGATATAGATATAGATATAGATATAGATATAGATATAGATATAGATATAGATATAGATATAGATATAGATATAGATATAGATATAGATATAGATATAGATATAGATAGAGATATAGATAGAGATATAGATAGAGATAGAGATATAGATATAGATAATATAAATGTAAATGTAAATGTAAATGTAAATGTAAATATATATAAATATAAATATATATAAATATAAATATAAATATAAATATAAATATAAATATAAATATAAATATAAATATAAATATAAATATAAATATAAATATAATATAATATAAATATAATATAAATATAAATATAAATATAAATATAAATATAAATATAAATATAAATATAAATATAAATATAAATATAAATATAAATATAAATATAAATATAAATATAACTATAAATATAAATATAAATATAAATATAATATAAATATAATATAAATATAAATATAATATAAATATAAATATAATATAAATATAAATATAAATATAAATATAATATAAATATAAATATAATATAATATAATATAAATATAAATATAAATATAAATATAAATATAAATATAAATAATATAAATATAAATAATATAAATATAAATATAATAATATAAATATAAATATAAATATAAATATAAATATAAATATAAATATAAATATAAATATAATATAAATATAAATATAAATATAAATATAATATAAATATAAATATAAATATAAATATAATATAAATATAAATATAAATATAAATATAAATATAATATAAATAAATATAATATAAATATAAATATAAATATAAATATAAATATAAATATAATATAATATAAATATAAATATAAATATAATATAAATATAAATATAAATATAAATATAAATATAAATATAAATATAAATATAAATATAAATATAAATATAAATATAAATATAAATATAAATATAAATATAAATATAAATATAAATATAAATATAAATATAAATAAATATAAATATAAATATAAATATAAATATAAATATAAATATAAATATAATATAAATATAAATATAATATAAATATAAATATAAATATAAATATAAATATAAATATAAATATAAATATAAATATAAATATAAATAAATATAAATATAATATAAATATAAATATAAATATAAATATAATATAATATAAATATAATATAATATTAATATTAATATAATATAATATAAATATAAATATAAATATAAATATAAATATAAATAATATAAATATAATATAAATATAAATATAAATATAAATATAAATATAAATATAAATATAAATATAAATATAAATATAAATATAAATATAAATATAAATATAAATATAAATATAAATATAAATATAAATAATATAATATAAATATAAATATAAATATAAATATAAATATAAATAATATAAATATAAATATAAATATAAATATAAATAGTAACATTTTAAAATGGTCTTGATGCAGTTTGGTATAAGATGTGATAAACTAAAAGACTTTTTAAAAAAATCAGCCACAGCTAGGATTTTAGAATGCTCTTTATTGGTGTGGGGAATTACAACAGAAATCTTAAAAGCCTACAATATACATTAAAGGCAGGCCGGGCTTTGATCCCATCACGATGATTGGCATTTTGACTTTTTAAAACTATACCCGAAGGTGCATCCCTTCCCACTCTCGTCCCAAAGCAACTGGAGTGGTCTCTGTAGAACTGGTTGCAATGAGTCATCAGGATGAGTCATTAAGGAAATAAGCCATGAATTAACCCGGCTCTCTTCCTGAGGTGTAGGTTTATTAATACACCTTTTTCTACGTGATAGCAGCCTTCCAATATCTCGGGGGCTGCCCCAAAGAAGAGAGGCTCAACCTATTCTCCAAAGCATCTGAGGGCAGGATGATAAGCAACGGATGGAAATTAATCAAGGAGAGAAGCAACCTAGAACTAAGGAGGAGTTTCCTGACTGTTAGAACAATTAACCGGTAGAACAACTGGCCACTGGAGATTGTGGGTGCTCCAACACTAGAGGTTTTTAGTACAGGTAGTCCTTGACTTACTGTCCGACTCTGCTGCCAGCTCTCCTGGCCGCTGATGGGCCACAACAGTTGGGTCACGAAACATCTGCAAGAAAACAAGCAAGCTCAGAGACCCCCCTCCCTCCAGTTCGACCCTGAGCTACTCTCTTCCATCTGGAAGCTTAGTGTGTTACGCAGTTGTAGTTACTAGACTTTTACTTGACCTGATACACTGTGTGAACTTAAGTCTAGAGTCTAGGCCTTCTTGTTTCCATCTTTATGTATGGAAGCCGTTCTTGATTCTCCTAGCCTTTCTCGTGTTTTTCCCCAGCCTTCTGTCTCCAGTCCCGCGGCTGACCGATGGAGAAGTGAGGACTTCGCGGAACCTCTGCTTAGCAGCTGCTTCAACCCCACCCTTTGGCTCCACGATTAAGACCAGTTGGCGGGAGGTCGGATCTACCTATTTGGTATTTGGTATTTATTGATGCTTATAGGCCGCCCTTTTCCCTGAGGGGACTCAGGGCGGCTTACGTAAAATAAAGGGGGGGGGGTATACAGACAATAGACACAAACAATACATAGAAATAAAATAGTAAACAACATTCATTCATCATTCGGGTGGGGGCAGTTATCTTTGTCCACAGGCCTGACGGGATAGCCAGGTCTTTAGGGCTGTGCGGAAGGTCTGGACGGTGGTGAGGGTACGAATCTCCACGGGGAGATCATTCCAAAGGGTCGGAGCTACTACTGAAAAGGCTCTCCTCCTTGTAGTTGCCAGTCGGCATTGACTGGCAGATGGAACTCGGAGGAGGCCTAATCTATGTGATCTTATTGGTCGCAGGGAGGTAATTGGCAGGAGGCGGTCTCTCAAGTACCCAGATCCACTACCATGAAGAGCTTTATGAGTGATAAGTAGCACCTTGAAGCGCACCCGGAGATCAACAGGTAGCCAGCGCAGCTCGCGGAGGATAGGTGTTATGTGGGTGAACCGAGGTGCACCCACAATCACTCGCGCGGCTGCGTTCTGGACTAGCTGGAGTCGCCGGATGCTCTTCAAGGGCAGCCCCATGTAGAGCACGTTGCAGTATTCCAGCCTAGAGGTCACAAGGGCCCGAGTGACTGTTGTGAGGGCCTCCCGGTTCAGGTAGGGTCGCAACTGGCGCACCAGGCGAACCTGGGCAAATGCCCCCCTGGTCACAGCCGTCAAATGATGGTCAAAAGTCAGCTGTGGGTCCAGGAGGACTCCCAAGTTGCGAACCCTCTCTGAGGGGTATAGAGTTTGACCCCCCAGCCTGAGCGATGGAACACCGATCGAATTATTGGGAGGAAAGCACAACAGCCACTCAGTCTTCTCCGGGTTGAGTACAAGCTTGTTAGCCCTCATCCAGTCCATAACGGCCTCAAGACCTCGGTTCATCACGTCCGCCGCTTCATTGAGTTGGCACGGGGCGGACAGATACAATTGAGTATCGTCCGCGTATTGATGGTATCTTATCCCGTGCCTCCGAATGATCTTACCTTACTTCTCTTGGTCCACGGTGACACTGTTCTGCAAAACATCCTGTTCTGACCTCCCTTGTCCCACACCAACACACTCTGAGCCAAAGATAAGTCACGGCATTTAATTAAGAGACAGACAGGTCCTTGGCAGCAATCCAGCACAGATAAGGCTTGGCAGCAATCCAGCACAGATAAGCCGTGGCAGCAATCCAGCCTGCCAAGCTCACAATAATGTCCTCCGACATTAGTTCCTGCGTTGACTTCTGCAAAAGGGGCGTGTGCACAAGCAGTCCTTTTATAGTCTGGAGAGGAACCTAATGACCACCAGCTGAGTGCAATTATCTCCTGTAACTGCGCAACTGTTCCTTACGCCTATTAGCTCTCCGGTGCCGGGCATCTAGGAACAACTCCCTTGTCTCCTCCCCACTGCTGACGTCCAGATCACTCTCCCTTGTCTCCTCCCCACTGGTCCAAGGCTCAGGTGCCTCTTGGTGGCCAACCAGCCTCTCTGCGTCCTGCTTGGAGTCGGAACCCTGTCCAGGGTCCTCCACATCCTCCAGAGCCGACTCATAGGGCCCCTCGCTGTCAGAGTCTGGTGGCAGCTCCAACGGCTCCTGCTGGGCCACAACACATCCCAAATTTCTAGCCGAGGTTTGACCCTTGTCATCCGGTCAGATCTTCCCGTAGGAAGACAAGAAGCTCCGTTGCAAGAGGTGACAGAGAGTCCTCGGTGTACGACCACAGTTTGAGCCCAAAATTTCGGTTGCTAAGCGAGACGTGTGTGAAGTGAATCCCCCCCCCCCCCCGCATTTTACGATCTTCCTTGCCTCCGTTGTTAGGTGAATGAATGCAGTTGTTAAGGGAGTAACAGTGGCTAAGATGAATCTGGATTCCTCCGTCGATTATGTTTGTCGGACGCCGGTTGAGAAGGTCACAAATGGTGATTTAGTGACAGTCACTAAATGAATGTTGTAAGTCGGGGATGACCTGTAGTAATTTATTAATAATTTATCATTAACAAGACAGACAGAGACTTCAGAGGATAATCAGAACGGGAGAAAAAACAATGGCTACCAACCTGACTTCCATTGAGGACCTGGACACTGCACGAGTCAAAAAGAGAGTTGTAAAAATATCTACAGATCCCTCACATCCTGGACACAAATTGTTTCAACTCCTACCCTCAAAATGACGCTATAGGGCTCTGCACACCAGAACAACTAGACACAAGGACAGTTTTCTCCCAAATGCCATCACTCTGCTAAACAAATAATTCCCTCAACACTGTCAAACTGTTTACGAAGGCTGCATTACTATTACTATTAGTCTTCTCATCGTTCCTATCCCCCATCTCCTCCCACTTATGACTGTAACCATGTTGCTTGCATCCTTACAATTTATATTGATTGTTTCCTGATTGCTTATTTGTACCCTATGACTATCACTAAGGGTCGTCCCTTCTGATTCTTGACGAATGTATCTTGTCTTTTTATGTACACTGAGAGCATTCTGCACCAAAGACAAATTCCTTGTGTGTCCAATCACATTTGGCCAATAAAGAATTGCCGAGGTGGCGCAGTGGTTAGGGTGCTGTACTGCAGGCCACTTCAGCTGACTGCTATCAGCAGGTCAGCGGTTCTAATCTCACCGGCTCAAGGTTGACTCAGCCTTCCATCCTTCCGAGGTGGGTGAAATGAGGACCCAGACTGTGGGGGCGATATGCTGACTCTGTAAACCGCTTAGAGAGGGCTGAAAGCCCTATGAAGCGGTATATAAGTCTAACTGCTATTGCTATTCTATTCTATTCTAATCTAATCTATTCTAATCCATTCCTATTCCTCTTCTATTCCTCTTCTCTTCTCTTCTATTCATTTTTCTATTCTGTTTTGTTCTATTCTATTCCATTCCTATTCCTATTCCTATTCCTATTCCTATTCCTATTCCTATTCCTATTCCTATTCCTATTCCTATTCCTATTCCTATTCCTATCCTATCCTATCCTATTCTATCCTATCCTACCCTATCCCATCCCATCCCATTCCTCTCCTGTCTCCCTGTCTCTCTGTCTGTCTTTCTCTGTCTCTGTCTCTCTCCCTCTCTCTCTCTCTCTCTCTCTGTCTTTCTCTTTCTCTCTGTCTGTCTCTCTGTCTGTCTTTCTCTCTGTCTCTCTGTCTGTCTCTCTGTCTGTCTTTCTGTCTGTCTGTCTCTCTCTCTATCTTTCTCTCTGTCTGTCTGTCTCTCTCTCTCTGTCTTTCTCTCTGTCTCTGCCCCTCTGTCTCTCTCTGTCTCTCCGTCTCTCTCTGTCTCTGTCTCTGTCTCTCTCTGTCTGTCTCTCTCTGTCTCTGTCTCTGTCTCTCTCTGTCTGTCTCTCTCTGTCTCTCCGTCTCTCTCTGTCTCTGTCTCTGTCTCTCTCTGTCTGTCTCTCTCTGTCTCTGTCTCTGTCTCTCTCTCTCTCTCTCTCTGTCTCTCTCTCTCTCTCTCTCTGTCTCTCTCTCTCTCTCTCTCCCTCCCTCCCTCCCTCCCTCCCTCCCTCTCTCTCTCTCTCTCTCTCTCTCAGAGATGCTTCAATCTGGGTCCCTGCACTAAACAAGGAGTAGCCTAAATCCGTGTTTCTCAATTTTGGTGACTTTAAGACATGTGGATTTCAGCTCCCAGAATTCCCCAGCCATCACGCTAAGGTTGAGAAATCCTGCTCTCGATAGAACCACCCCAGGTTTTCTGTAGTCTTTGCCCCCTGTTGGACCACCGCCTATCACTTGGGGGGGGGGGAGAGAGGTTAAATAAATGAGCTCAAATTTACGGTAATGATTTAATAATCGGATTGCTCCAGTTCCAGGATCTTTGGGTTTATTTGCATACATAATGCACAGATTTGGACCTATATGTGCAAATCAGAGATTTTTAAGCTATAAACAGTTGCAAGCAAATTTGCAATTGAAAGTATTAGAAGACAGGGTGTGTTTTTTTTTTAAAAAAAAGCTCAAGATAATAGAAAAAGGGCACAGGTAGTCCTCCACTTACAACCGTTCATTTAATGACTATTCAAAGTTACAACAGAACTGAAATAAAGGCCTTATGACCATTTTTCACACTTATGACCATTGCAGCATGACATGATTGGCTTTCAGACACTTGACAACTAACTTGTATTTATGACAGTCGCACTGATCCGGCATCACGCGACCCCCTTTTGCGAACTTCTTAGCAGGGAAGTCCATAGGGAAGCCAGATTCACTTAACGACTGCGTGACTCATTGAACAATGGCGGTGTTTCGCTTCACAAATGCGGCAAGGAAAATCGTAAAATGGGGGCGGCGGGGTGACACTCACTTCACAAATTTCTCACTTAGCAACATGAATCCTGGGCTCCATTGTGGTCGTAAGTTGAGGGCTATTTGTTTGAATGATTGAATCAGGAGAAATTCCCTTTGTCATCTCTGTTTCTGTCAGGCCACCAGGCCTGTGTCTTAGCCCCAGTTTTAGAAAAGAGACAATTGTTACTAATATAATCTAACGGTTGGGTTGGCAATATATAAATCATGTAACAATGTTGTACCTGTTTCTTTAAATCATACTGTAAATTGTGATTGGTTGCTGTTTCCTCAATCGGCCATAAGAGGGAGCCACAATGACTGTTAGCTCTCTGTTTTGTTAGATGCTGGGCTGATCTGATCTGAGTGTTTTGGAAGCTGGCTGTTAGAAAGTGCCGTGAGCTATTGTATGTTTTGCAACTGCTAGCAAACTTTGAGTACCAGACTGTATGATACTGGACTGTTATTTGGATTATCCCTTACCTGAAAGACGTTGATGACTGACTGTCTTATCCGTGTATGACTTGGACTGTTTGATGGACTCTGATATCTCTATTTCCACGAAAGTAAAAAGCCTATTTAAATTGCAGTGTCTCTGTATGCTGGTTTGTGTGTTCTCCAACACAACTCTCACAACGCTTCTCTGAACGCACTCGCTCTCCCAACGGGGAGCTTACCTAACAACAACGATTCGAATAAAGTTTATTGAGCACACTTTACAGGTCCATTCCTAAAGCAAGCGCTGGCTTTAATCCATTGGGGAGGAAATACATACGACAGAAGTGAACAACTTAGCAAATCTGGGCCGCAAATCCCTTCCCTCCCTTCGTCCTCGCCTGAGCGTTTCTAGGAGCTGAAGTCCACTCGTCTTCAAGCTGCCTCAGTTGAGAAGCACTTCTCTGAATCAAGACCAGGCATTGTAACCTCTATCGATAGTCCTCCACTTACAACTGTTCACTTAGGGCAGTGTTTCTCAATCTTGTCAACTTGAAGATGTCTGGACTTCAATTCCCAGAATTCCCCAGCCAGCGAATGCTGGCTGGGGAATTCTGGGAATTGAAGTCCAGACATCTTCAAGTTGACAAGGTTGAGAAACACTGACTTAAGGATTTCTTCGACTTTACAACCAGCGCCGAAGAAAGCGGCTTACAACCCCCCCCCCTTAGTAGCCATCACCGCATCCTTGTGGCCCCGTGGCCCACATTCAGGTCCTTGGCAATTAGCCTACAGAGACCCGGGTTCGTGTGATCCCCTTTTGCAACCTTCCGACAAGCAATGCTAATCGAAGAAGCCGGTTTGGCTTCACGACCCCACGATTCACTTAACAACGGCAGGGATTCACTTAACAACTGCAGGGATTTGCTGAAGAAGAGGTTCGTAAAATCCAGCACGGCTCATTCACAAGGCCTTCCGCTCAACGATCAGAATGTCGGCCCCGACTGTGATCGTTGGTTTGAGGACTACCTGTGCAAAAACGACACACGGCTCTTTACAAAAATACACAGTTGTAAAATGAATGATCCATTGGACTACAGGTAACTGACACGCCCCCCCCCGCCCTGCCCCCCTCCCTCATTTGCCTAAATTATGCAGCAGTATTTTATTATTCCGTGCCTGCTGAACCATTTTTTCTTCTCGAGCCATTTGTAGGAACTCTCGGAGAAGGTGGAAAGTTAAGTCTAAGGAATTCGGCCGTCCGTCTCGTCTTTTGTTGGAAAAGGCTGATCTTGATGCTCTCTGCGGCTGGGATCGGTCCCCTGTGGGTGGGCAGGATCTGGGAGATCTTGATTCTGGGAAGATCCCTTCCCCGGAGCTGGACAGCGGTCCCAAAGAGGGGTCTCTCCAGGTGGAGGGGCTCAGCCACACCGGCTCCCAACCCACGTCATTGATCGGCAGAAGCTGGGCCAGCGGGAGACAGGATGTCGGTGGGAGAAACAGCAGAAGGACGAGAAGCCCAGGAGAAATCTTGAAGGCCATCGCCAAACCCTAGGGGAGAATCCGGCGATTATTCTGAGAAATGCCCTAGTGTCAAAAGGCTTCTCTTTGTGTCCGGGGACTTAAATTATCTAACAGAAGGAACAGCATTTAAAGGGGGTTTAACATCAAGCTAATAGTTCAGGTAAGAATGTTGCCTGTTACAGATCTGAAAATCACAACAGGTAAGCTCCGTATATGGCTATTTCAATGCTCCTTCAATTTATGAATGTGGTAAAAAGTTTACTTTTGAGAGCTGATTAAACAGGTTGCCTCCACAAGGAAAGATAAGCCTGTCCTTCCTTCCTTCCTTCCTTCCTTTGTTTCTTCCTTCCTTCCTTCCTATCAAACGTTCCTCCCTCACTAATTATCTTTCCTTCCTCCCTCCCTTTCTCCCTCCCTATCCTTCATTCCTTTCTCTCTCCTTAGTTCCTTCTTTCCTTCCTCCCTCGCTCCCTCCCTCCCTCCTTCCTTCCTATCAAACTTTGTCCCTCCCTCTCTAATTATCTTTCCTCCCTCCCTATCTCCCTTTCTCCCTCCCTCCCTATCCTTCATTCCTTTGTCTCCACTTAGTTCCTTCCTTCCTATCAAACTTTGTCCCTCCCTCTCTAATTATCTTTCCTCCCTCCTCCCTAACTTTCATTCCTTTCTCTCTCCTTTCTTTCTTCCTTCCTTCCCTTCCTTTCTCCTATCTATCATTTTTTCTCTCATCTTCCTCTTCCTTCCTTCCTTCCATCCATCCTTCCTTCCTTTCTCCCTATCTATAATTTCTTTTCCCCATCTTCCTCCCCCTTCCTTCCTTCCTTCCTTCCTTCCTTTCTCCCTATCTATAATTTCTTTTCCTCATCTTCCTCCCTCCCTCCATTTCATCTTTCATATCTTTCTCTCATCTTCCTTCCTTCATTCCTTCTTTCCTTCCTTCTTTCCTCTCTCCAAAATTCACAGCTTTTAAGCCCTGATTAGACCTGGATCTAAGACATTTCCACACATTCATTAATCCCCTAAAAACTTTTTCTTCCACCAGCCTCTCTCTACCTCAGAAGAGGACTCGGTTGGATGGGATACCAGCTCACCAACCATATCAGAAAGCTCTTTACTCCTCTCTGATCGTCCCTTCCAACATATTTGGTAACCACAAGTAAACTACTACAACACAGCCCTCAGTGTACCATTTAATGAAGGTCTGCCTTCCTAGGGGGTCAACCAAATCTCTTTTTTTCAATCTTTCCATGTAAATTAGGGATTTGTGACCATCCTTGCAGCTCAAACTTAAGCCTCACTTTGGAACCTCATACTTGAGCAAGGGGCTGGACTAGAAGACCTCCAAAGTCCCTTTCAACCCTATTATTCTATATTCTATGTTCTATGAATCTCTTTCTTCCTACTCCAGTGTTAAGGAGGGGGAAGGATTGCTCTCAACCCACCACCAGCCTGCATTTGCAGAACACATTTAAAACAAATACCTATTTTCAGATGACTGGATTAGTTTAAGCCTTGGTTTAAGTTTGCCAGGCTTAGTTTATTGCGTGCATCTACTGCAGTCTATTTGGCTCATGATTTATGGGCCAGCCAAAGGTGCTTTTCAAAAGACAGTCGGATTATCTTGGTTTTTATTTTCCTTGAAAACGTTTTACTTTTCCCAGGATTTGAGGGGCTGCCAGAAGAAGAGGGGATCAATCTATTCTGCAAAGCACCTGAGGGCAGCACAAGAAACAACGGATGGAAACTAATCAAGGAGAGAAGCAACCTAGAAATAAGGAGAAATTTTCTGGCAGTGAGGACAATTAACCAGTGGAACAGAAGTTGCCTCCAGAAATCGTGGCTGCTCCATCACTGGAGGTTTTTAAGAAGAGACTAGACAGTCGCTTGTATGAAATAGTATAGATTCTCCTGCTTGAGCAGGGGGCTGGACTAGAAGACCTCCAAGGTCCCTTCCTATTATGTTCTATTGTATTAATTCAATTTTCATGTTATTTCTATTCTATTCTTTCATTCTCTATTCTATTCTATTCCTTATTCCTATTCTATTCTATTTCTTATTTTTTCTTTCTATTCTATTCTAATTCAATTTCCATGTTATTTCTATTCTATTCTATTCCTTATTTCTATTCTATTCTATTCTATTCTATTCTATTCCTTATTCCTATTCTATTTCTTTTTTTTTCCTATTCTATTTCTATTCTGTTCCTTATTCCTATTCTATTCTAGTTCTTATTTTTTTCTATTCTATTCTATTCTAATTCAATTTCCATGTTATTTCTATTCTATTCTATTCCTTATTTCTATTCTATTTCTTATTCCTATTCTATTCTATTTCTTATTTTTTTCTATTCTAATTCAATTTCCATGTTATTTCTATTCTATTCTATTCCTTATTTCTATTCTATTTCTTATTCCTATTCTATTCTATTTCTTATTTTTTTCTGTTCTATTCTATTCTAATTCAATTTCCATGTTATTTCTATTCTATTCCTTATTTCTATTCTATTCCTTATTTCTATTCTATTCCTTTTTTTCTATTCTATTCTATTCCTTTTTTCTATTCTATCCTATCCTATCCCATCCCCATTTCCATTCCCACATTATTTCTATTTCTATTATTTCCATTTCTATTATTTCTATCGCATTCTATTCTATTTCTATTCTTCTCACTCAAGAAGCTTCTTCGCTTCAGAACCGAGGAAGCTTCTGGGGGTGAGAAGCGAAACATTTTCAAGGGGAAAAAAACTCCCAAGAAAACCCAGTGGCCTTTTGGAAAGCATGCGTGACGTGGGCTATTTGAGGCTCCTCATACAAATGAATAGGATTGTATACCATTCTATCACCATCAAAAAGAATGAATTGGAGAAACCTACTCAACCACACGCTGCTTCTCTCAAGCCTCTTCTTATTCTACTTTCTCCCTTGCCCTTCTCCTTTCCCACCTCACCTGTTCCTTGGTCCATTAGTCCACGTAGCATTCATAATCCCATCCTCCTCCAACGTTTTCTACCCTCTCTCCATTCCAGACGGAAGCCCCTAAATTGCAAGCATCCCCCACCTAAATTTTCCTGCACTTGCTGTTTAGTGAGATCCTTGCTCTGGACAGGTCAATCCTCCCGAAGCCCTCAACCCAAAAAGGGGGTGGGTGGGCTTTTCCCAGATGGATTTGAACTCACCGTCTTTTCCCTCCGCTGGATTGCAGTCCCGGACTCTCAGCGACGTTAACGCTTGCAATGCTATTTATAGCCGAGAGATTTCAAGACTCTCCCTCCTGCTGTGGGAGCAGGGGAAAAAAAATTGGTGGAGTTGTGATGTTGGTGATGATGTAAGGGAGGGGAGCTGCGTGGCAGTAACTGCGGTGGAACTCGGGGGCTGGATCTCCCCCCCCCCGCCCCGCCACCCCATTTAATCTGATTCAGGAATTAAGCCGTGTTCTAGTTTCACACTGGAGAGAACCTGCACAGGAAAACAAAGTTGGGAGGGACTCTGGAGGTCACCTAGTCCAGCCCCCTCCTCAAGCAGAAGAAGCATCTATATCATCTCAGGCAAAGGGCTCTCCAGCCTGTTCTTAAAAGCCTCCAGAGATGGGGCACTACAACTTCGGAAGGCAAACCGTTGCTTCATCGATGGCTAGTTGTTCTCACTGTCAGGAAGTTCCTCCTTATCTATTTATCTATTTATCTATTTATCTATTTATCTATTTATCTATTTATCTATTTATCTATTTATCTATTTATCATCTATTTATCTATTTATCTATTTATCTATTTATCTATTTATCTATTTATCTATCTATCTATCTATCTATCTATCTATCTATCTATCTATCTATCTATCTATCCATCCATCCATCCATCTATCTATCTATTTATTAAATATATTTATATGCCGCCCAATCCCGAAGGACTCCAGGCGGCTTACAAAAAATATAAGAAAAAAAAACCACACAAAACAACAAAAGAAAACAATTTAAAAACAACAAACACCCTCATACATTCATTCTAGTTGGGGCTGGACCTCAACAGTGAGGTCAACAGCCCCAGGCCTGCCGGAACAGCCAAGTTTTTACAGCTTTCCTGAAGGCCATGAGAGTGGGAATGGTCCGGATCTCCGGGGGGAGCTGGTTCCAGAGAGTCGGAGCAGCCACAGAGAAGGCTCTCCTCCGGGGGTCCGCCAGCCGACACTGTCTGGCTGACGGCATCTGAAGGAGACCCAATCTGTGGGATCTTACTGGCCGCTGGGAGGTATGTGGCAGCAGGCGGTCTCAAAGGTATCCTGGCCCTAAGCCATGTAGGGCTTTAAAGGTGATAACCAACACCTTGAATTGAGTCCGGAGACCAATTGGTGCAGCCAGTGCAGCTCACGGAGGACAGGTGTAACGTGGGTATAGCTCGGTGCACCCAATATCGCTCGCGCGGCTGCATTCTGAACTAACTGCAGTCTCCAAACGCTTTTCAAGGGTAGCCCCATGTAGAGCGCGTTGCAATAATCCAGCCTCGAGGTGACAAGGGCATGAGTGACCGTTTGAAGTGCCTCCCGGTCCAAATAGGGCCGCAATTGGTGCACTAGATGAACCTGGGGAAAGCCCCCCCTGGTCACAGCCGACAGATGATGTTCCAGTTTCAGCTGCGAATCCAGGAGGACTCCCAAATTGCGAGCCCTCTCTGAGGGGGTGTAAATTTTCACCCCCCAGGGTTAAGGATGGACTGTCCAAGCAGTCCTTCGGGGGCAACATCCAAAGCCACTCAGCCTTATCGGGATTGAGCACAAGTTTGTTCGCCCCCATCCAGATCCTAACAGCCTCCAGGCATCGAAACACTCCTTAGTTCTAGGTTTGGATTTGGATTTGGATTTATTTCATTTATATGCCGCCCTTTTCCCCGAACCTTTTACCATCCCACATAAATGGGCTCTCTAATCTTTTCTTGAAGACCTCCTGTGATGGCGCAGCCACAACGTCTGGAGAAAAACTATTCCATTGGTTAATTGTTCTCATTGTCAGGAAATTTCTCCTCAGTTCTAAGTTGCTTCTCTCCTTGATTAGTTTCCATCCATTGCTTCTTGACCTGCCTTCAGGCGCTTTGTGGCAGCCCCTCAAAAACTGCTATCATATCTCCCCTAATCCTTCTTTTCACTAGACTACCAAATGGGCAGAATCATAGGGCTGGAAGGGACCTTGGAGGTCTTCTAGTCCGACCCCTTGCCCAAGACTGGAGACTTTATACCATCCCAGATAAATGTCTGTCTAATATTTTCTTGGAGACCTCCAGTGATGGTGCATCCACCACATCTGGAGGAAAACTATTCCACTGATTAATTGTTCTAACTGTCAGGAAATTTCTCCTTTGTCCAGTATTGTTCCTTTTGTTTTTTTTTTCTCATTTAGCATGTTGAATTGAATGGAATAGAATAGAATAGAATAGAATAGAATAACAAAGTTGGAAGGGACCTTGGAGGTCTTCTAGTCCAACCCCCTGCTTAAGCAGGAAACCCTACACCACTTCAGACAAATGGTTGTCCAACATCTTCTTAAAAACTTCCAGTGTGGGAGCATTCACAACTTCTGGAGGCAATTTGTCCCACTGATTTGTTGTTCTCACTGTCAGGAAATTTCTCCTTAGTTCTAGATTGCTTCTCTCCGAATGGACGGGGCGGGAGCTGTTCTTGGTGCTGAAACCTGCCTGGATCCTAGTGAAGAGCGTGGTTGTCTTCAGACCATGGAAAGTGAAAGGTTTGGGTTTGAAAATTTGGAAAATGCCTACCTTGACTGTGTTGGAGTGTCCCTGCCCCACACCTTGAAATAAAATGTTTATACATTCATTTATTTTTTTATTTTTTTAAATGCAATCCACTATGGGGGGAAGAATGGTGACATAAATACAAAAACACATAGAACGATGTCCTTTCTAGAGCAGGGGGCTCCATCCTTGGCAACTTTAAGCCTGGTGGACTTCAACTCCCAGAATTCCCCAGCCTGCCACGCTGATTCTTGATTGCGCAGAGATGGATAAACTCACATTGGAGTCAAGGGACAAGGAAGACTGAGAATATGATACAGTTTGGGAAACCTGGTATCAATGGATAAATAATAGGAACATGAAATGGGTTCCACCACAAATCCGCGAAGCCCTTATCCGCGGAGACATAAGCGCGAAGACTAATTTGCGCTGTTCGAAGCGCTAAGGAAAAACGCGACCCTACCGCGATGACATAATCGCGGAGGGCAAATCCGCGCATTCCCAAGCACTCAGTACCCTAAACCTAACCCTAAACCTAACCCTAAACCTAACCCTAAACCTAACCCTAACCTAACCCTAACCCTAAACCTAACCCTAAACCTAACCCTAAACCTAACCCTAACCCTAAACCTAAACCTAAACCTAACCCTAAACCTAACCCTAACCCTAACCCTAAACCTAAACCTAAACCTAACCCTAAACCTAACCCTAAACCTAACCCTAAACCTAACCCCTAAACCTAATCCTAACCCTTACCTTAATTGAAATTGGCTTTCTGCCGCGGCGCCGTTTTAAAGCACCCTTCTGTTGCCGCGCTGTTGTCGCGGCGGTGATGATGCGCGGTGATGACGTCACGGCTTTAGCGACGCGCTTATGTCTCCGCGGATAAGGGCTTCGCGGTTTTGTCATGTCACGCATGAAATGTACAGCTTAAAAACATGGATGTATAGATGTGGGAATAATTAGGAATGTATAAGAATGTATTTGAATAACAAATGGTTATGTAAGTACTGTCAAAAAGGATTGTAACTTATACAAAATTATTTTAAAGGTACTGGTATTTTAATGTTTTAAATTTTTAATAAAGGTTTCCCCCCCCCCCTCAAAAAATAAATAAAATAAAGTTGCCACAGTTGGAGACTTCTGTTTTAAAGGGTTTGGAGAGAAAGGGATACACTTTTGATAATGCCCCTCAAAATATCATGGTATGGCCCTTTTGACACACATGTCATAGACATGTGCTAGCACTGGGTTAGACACATGGTTCACCAGATCAGTTAAAGACCTGAGAGATGTTTCTATAGAACATGTAAACTTTGTCCAGTATTGTTCCTTTTGGGTTTTTTCTGATTTAGCATGTAGAATAGAATAGAATAGAATAACAGAGTTGGAAGGGACTTTGGAGGTCTTCTAGTCCAACCCCCTGCTTAAGCAGGAAACATTACACCACTTCAGACAAATGGTTATCCAATCTCTTCTTTAAAACTTCCAGTGTTGGAGCATTCACAACCTCTGGAGGCAAGTTGTTCCACTGATTAATTGTTCTCACTGTCAGGAAATTTCTCCTTAGTTCTAGGTTGCTTCTCTCCTTGATTAGTTTCCATCCATTGTTCCTTATCTTGTCTTCAGATGCTTTGGAGAATAGATTGATTCCCTCTTCTTTGTGACAACCCCTGAGATATTGGAAGACTGCTATCATGTCTCCCCTAGTCCTTCTTTTCATTAAACTAGACCTACCCATTTCCTGCAATCGTTCTTCATATGTTTTAGCCTCCAGTCCCCTAATCCTCTTTCTTGCTATTCTCTGCACTTTTTCTAGAGTCTCCACATCTTTTTTACATTGTTGTGAACCAAAACTGAATGCAAATATTCCAAGTGTGGCCTTCCCAAGGCCTTATAAAGTGGAATTAAGACTTCACGTGATCTTGATTCTGTCCCTCTGTTGATGCAGCCTAGAACTGTGTTGGCTTTTTTGGCAGCAGCTGCACACAGCTGGCTCATATTTAAATAGTTGTCCACTAGGACTCCAAGATCCCTTTCACAGTTACTACTGTTGAGCAAGGTACCACCTATACTGTACCTGTGCATTTCGTTTTTCTTGCCTAAATGTAGAACCTTACTCTTTTCACCATTGAATTTCATTTTATTAGATAGTGCCCAATGTTCAAGTTTGTCAAGATCCTTCTGTGTCTTGAGCCTGTCTTCTGGAGTGTTGGCTATTCCTGCCAGCTTGGTGTCATCTGCAAATTTGATGTTGTGTGAAACTAACCCATTTGATTAACTGATGAGGCACAGTACAGATAGTCCTCGACCTACAACTGTTTGTTTAGTGACCAAAGTTACCATGACACTGAAAAAAGCAACATACGACCATTGCAACATTCCCATGGTCAGAGGCTTGGCAATTGACTCATATTTACGATGGATGCCGTATCCCAGGGTCATGTGATCACATTTTGGGAACTCCTGGCAAGCAAAGATGACAGGGAAGCCAGATTTACTTAACAACCATGCTACTAACTTACTAACAGCAGTGATTCACTTAATAACGGTGGTAATAAAGGTCAGAAAAGGGAGGAAAAGTGCTTTTTTTCAAGAGGCAACTGGAATTTCTGGGGGGGTTTTTTGAAGACATTTCACTTCTCTTCCAAGAAGCTTCTTCAGCTCACTTAACAGCTGTTTCGCTTAGCAACAGAAATGTGGGGCTCAATTGTGGTCGTAAGTCGGGGACTACCCGTTCTGCAGAAATCCAGAAATTGTGTCCCCAGAATTCAAATGCATTGTGCAAATGTTTTTATTTATTAAATTTATATTATCCATCTCACCACCAAAGCAACTCTGGATAACATATACTGTATACATGTATGTGTATATGTATATGTAGGCTGTATGTATGTATATATGTATGTAGCAAACTTGGTACACAGATGACTTACCCTCTGGAAACAAATAATGTGTGTGTCTGTGTTTGTGTGTGTGTGTTCCAGCATAACTCTGGAATGCCTGGGCTGTTAAGGAGACCGATTGTGATGTCCTAGAACAGCAAATATCAGTTCCTTCGCAACTTCCTCTGGAAAGCCAGCTGTGATGTGCGCCCTCCAGTGGACCAATGGGGAAGCACCTGAGGGATTTGGGGCAAAGTGCCAGGGTGGGAAAGAGGAGTGCATGGGAGGGGGAAGGGAGAGGGAAAGGATGATGGGCATGGGAGTAGGGGGAAGAAAGGCCCCTCTCAATGGCTCCCTGTCCGACAAACACTTCAATGTTTGCTTCACCAACACTGGGTTATCAGATAATTTAATTAAACCAGTGTTTCTCAACCTTGGCAACTTGAAGATGTCCGGACTTCAACTCCCAGAATTCCCCAGCCAGCATTCGCTGGCTGGGGAATTCTGGGAGTTGAAGTCCGGACATCTTCAAGTTGCCAAGGTTGAGAAACACTGGTTTAATTAAAAAAACGCAGCCACTGCACTGCAGCTTAATATTTTATTCAGATAACCAGGTGCGCTGTTTATCCAAGGTTATGCTAATGATGTTGTTGAGAAGAAATTCAGACTATTGCAAAAATTCAGATAATTTTCAATCAGAGAGTAGAACAAGCTTTTATTTTTGACAGTTTAATTGGCTTCATTCTCAAGAGTCTCGGGATGGAAATCCCTCCTACCATCGCGATTGTGTGCCAGGTTTCTGACTTTAAAAAAAAAAGATGATTTTTTTTCTCCATTTTGCTTTGTGATTCATTTCAGGAGTGCCGACAGCTTAAGGCTTCACGTCAGAATCCCAGATTGAAAGCTTTTGAAAGCAATTTTGCCTCTCTCGGTCTCGAGATTCAGACGGCTTGTTTTCCCCAACTAAAATTACCATTGAACCGAAAGATTTAAAGTAGTTTCTTGCAGACACGAAGGCATGGATTCCATCAGGTGGCTTATTTTAATGCAGTGTTTCCCAACCTTGTCAACTCTAGAATGGGTGGATTGTAGCTGGCTGGAGAATGCTGGGAGTTGAAGTCCACATATCAGGGTTCTAAATAGCATCCAAAAATAAATCAGAGTCCCAGGCAAAGTATTGCTCAAAGATCCAATTTATTAAGAGAGCCATGATTTATTTAGAGAGCCATGAGCCACCCAACTGGGTGACTTTGGCCCAATCACCAGGAGACCGTGAGTTCTAGTCTTGCCTTAAGCATGAAAGCCAATTGGGTGACTTTGGACCAATCAGCAGGAAAGTGGGACTTCTAATCCCACTTTAGGCATGAAAGCCAATTAGATGACTTTGGACCAATCAGCAGGAGAGTGGGAGTTCTAATCCCACTTTAGGCATGAAAGCCGATTGGGTGACTTTGGACCAATCAGCAGGAGAGTGGGAGTTGTAATCTCGCTTTAGGCATGAAAGCCAATTGGGTGACTTTGGACCAATCCGCAGGAGAGTGGGAGTTCTAATCCCGCCTTAGGCATGAAAGCCAATTGGGTGACTTTGGACCAATCAGCAGGAGAGTGGGAGTTCTAATCCCACTTTAGGCATGAAAGCCGATTGGGTGACTTTGGACCAATCAGCAGGAGAGTGGGACTTCTAATCCCGCCTTAGGCATGAAAGCCAATTGGGTGACTTTGGACCAATCAGCAGGAGATGGTGAGTTCTAGTGCTGCCTTAGGCATGAAAGCCGGCCTGGGTGACTTTCAGCCAATCCCTCTCTTTCTCAGCCCAACCCACCTCACAGGATGGTTGTTGTGAGGAAAGTAGGAGAAGGAAGGAATATTACACATGTTCACCCTTTTGAGTGGTTTAAAAGTGGGATAAAAGACAAGCAAACAAGCAAAGAAATAATCAGAAAATACATTTATTTATTTATTTATTTATTTATTTATTTTATTTTATTAAATATATTTATAAGCCGCCCAATCTCGAAGGACTTTGCGGAAACTCACTGGTTAGTCTCTTTCACACATACTTATGTAGATAGGTCAACATCTGTCAGGTGCATTCATACTAGATGTGAAAGTTGATTAGAATTCACCCTTGGTTCTTGAGCTTGTTTGGAGGTTTAAGCAGGGGAGCACAGCTATCGTAAACCCTTGACCGAAGATCGGTACACTCTTTCTATCTGGGATGGTCGTCCTCTTCCACCGAGCGTGCAGCTTCGGGAGGGACATACATGGAGCGGTGCGGGAGGAAGGGGACACCTGCCTAGCTAGGCCAGATCAGCCGAATCAACCTTGGCAATCAATGGTGTGACAGATGTCACAGCCAGGCCGCCCTCATGTCCATTCAACAATATTCAAAGAAATGAGTGGCATAATGAAATTGGGAATATGGCAACAGATGATAAATTAACAACAGGAATTAAACTTAAAAAAGGGATGATTAAAGTAAATGACTATAATGAAATATGTTTTTTTTTAATAAAATAGAATAGAATAACAGAGTTGGAAGGGACCTTGGAGGTCTTCTAGTCCAGCCACCTGCCTAGGCAGGAAACCCTACACCACTTCAGACAAATGGTTGTCTTCTTAAAAACTTTCAGTGTTGGAGCATTCACAAGTTCTGGAGGCAAGTTGTTCCACTGATTAATTGTTCTGACTGTCAGGAAATTCCTCTTTAGTTCTAAGTTGCTTCTCTCCTTGATTAGTTTCCACCCATTGCTTCTTTGTCCTCTGCTTTTAGGTGCTTTGGAGAATAGCTTCTCTCTTCTTTGTGGCAACCCCTGAGATATTGGAACACTGCTATCATGTCATGTATCAACAATCAACGTTGATGGAAGGCAAAGAGAATAAACCCTACTCAAGAATATATGTTGTTTTGGAGGGTATAAGGGCACAATTGGAATATATTGTATATCTAAGAAATATAAGGGGGGAAAGTTCTCCAGGGCTTGGGGTGGGGGTGCCCTGTAATATCTGTTTTTCTCCCTTTCTCTTTCGTCTTTCACTTTTTGTATTCAGCTGCGTTTGTACTGTTTATATTATTTGTGTTTTAAAAAATAATAAAAAAAATGATTAAAGTGAATTCACCCTGGTTAAGATTGATGATGTGGCTTCATGTTTATAGCAGGATCTAGTCTGTGGCCTTCTCGAAGGGGTAAGTATATAGTAGCAGCCCCCCAAATGGATTTAATTCAGGAACCGGTTTATTGTGTGTTGTGCACAAGTTGGCTTTCTTTGTTCTCCTTCCCCTTGAAGGGAAGTTAAACAGGTTGGTGGGGCTGATAGTCATCAAACTTTGCACTTTTGATGAAATCTGGAAACTTTGAAATCTGCAATTTCGATCGCGTACTATTTTTTTCCATGAGTTGCCCGAAAACAAATGCCTGCAAATTTTGCTGTCATCTTAATAGGAAGAGATTCATTTTTTCCTTGCAGTTGCCTGTCCCCAAAACAGCCTGGTCTATTCTCCAAATATCAAACACAATCAGGTCTGGTTACACAGGGAATTCTCAACTTAAAACAGCTCATTTTAGTAACTGTTGTAACTTGCAACGGCACTGAAAAAAGTGACTTACAACTGTTTTTCAAGCAGCATCCCCAGAGTTATGGGATCCAAATTTAAATGCTTTGCAACTGACTCATATTTATGACCATTGCAGTGTCCAGGGGGTCAATAACTCAACGAGCAAAGTCAAATGGGGAAGCCTAACCGGCTTATTAACTTAACAAGTGAAACGATTCACTTAACAACTGTGTCAGGAAAAGTTGTAAAATGGGCAAAACTCGTGTAACTGTCTCAACAACAGAAACGTTGTGCTCAGTTACGGTCGTAAATCGAGTGATTATCTATGTCAGTGGTCCCCAACCTTTTTATCGCCGCGGACCAGTCAGCCTGTGATAATTTTACCGTGGCCCGCTGAGCGCGCGCAGGGGTGGGGGGGGCGTTGTTCGCGACGACACATTGATTGTTTATATATCATATATATTTCATTTATATATCATAAAATGTTAGATGTTGCATTATTTTCAATATGTATTTGTAAATATATGCCAAATAGATTGCAATCGCTTTCTGGACTTCCTTTAAATTTGCAGGTAAATGCTGCAATAGATATATAGCTCCCATCAGATTGATGATCACCCAAAAATGTTATTCATTGAATTCACTGTGAATCCTTTCTTAGTAAGTGCATTCAAGCCAGCCTACTACTAGCTGGTAGCCTCTCTGTCCATTCACCAAATTATCTGGGACAGGGGTGTCAGAGTGACATCGAAAATGTCAAGGTAATAGCCATGACTATGAAATTAAAAGCCTATTTATTCTTTTATTTGCATCACATAAAAACCAAGATGGTTCCCATCTTGAATTTTTCTAAATACATCCTACATACAACCATGATGCAGGAGTTTTCATTCAGCAAGAAAAAGGAACCGGTGACTTGAGCCAAGTCAACATCTGGAAATCTTATCCCAGTCATATCCAACCTAGCTTATTTTTGAGATCACCTCAAGGCGAGCTGGAGCGGGACGCGCTGCGCCACGAGTTGGAGAGCTTGGAGAGGCTGAGCGCGCAACTTGGAGAGCTGCGTCTCCGCCGCCTGGAGCCCGAGCTGGCCCGGCGGCAGCAGCAGCTGGAGGGGCTGTGGGCCGACTGCGCCGCTCTGGAGGCGCTGCTGGAGCAGCTCCTGGCCGAGCACGAAGGGCTGCAGGAAGCGCGCAAGCAGCGGCCGGCCGCGCTGCTGTCTGCCCCGCGCGTCCTCCGGGCCGGGCGCTCCGAGAAGCGGCAGCTGGCCTCCGACTACGCGCTGGTGCTGAGCTGGAGCTGCGCGCAGAGCCTGGAGCGATACGAGGCCGAGTTGCGGGCGCTGCAGGAGCTGGAAGGGGGCCGCCTGGGCCAACAGGACCTGCGCAAGCTGCGCGCGCAGAACCAGGAGAGCCGCCGGCGCCTCGAGGAGCTGTGGCGCCGCTGCCGGGAGCTTTGCGCGCTGGGCGAGCGGCTGGAAGAGGAGCGGCTGGCGCAGCAGAAGAGCCACGGCGCCCAGCTGCAGCAATCATGGCTGCGCGGCCCGGTGCCAGGTACTCCACGGCCCGGCACCGGGCCGCGGACCGGGGGTTGGGGACCACTGATCTATGTGATAATATAATAATATCTATGCCCTAGAACAGTGATGGCAAACGTTTTTCTGCTCGGGTTTTAAAAGAGTGCGGGCGTGCAGAATAGCAATAGCAGTAGCAATAGCAGTTAGACTTATATACCGCTTCATAGGGCTTTCAGCCCTCTCTAAGCGGTTTAC
Organism: Thamnophis elegans; assembly: GCF_009769535.1. NCBI lineage: Eukaryota > Metazoa > Chordata > Lepidosauria > Squamata > Natricidae > Thamnophis > Thamnophis elegans. Next base: position 95,584,415 of record NC_045545.1, on the reverse strand, counting down.
AGAGTCAGCATATCGCCCCCACAGTCTGGGTCCTCATTTCACCCACCTCGGAAGGACGGTAAGGCTGAGTCGAGCTTGAGCCGCTGAGATTAGAACCGCTTAACTGCAGATAGCAGTCAGCTGAAGTGGCCTGCAGTACTGCACCCTAACCACTGCGCCACCTCGGCTCCTATTCTCCAAGGCACCTGAGGGCAGAACAAGAAGCAATGGGTGGAAACTAATCAAGGAGAGAAGCAACTTAGAACGGAGGAGAAATTTCCTGACAGTTAGAACAATTAATTAACGACCATCCAAAGTTACACCACCACTGAAAAAAGTGACGGACATTTTTCGTGCTTACGACTATAGCAGCCTCCCCATGGTCACATGATCCAAATTCCGGCGCTTGGCAACTGGTTCCTATTTATGACGGCCGCATTGTCCTGGGGTCACACGATCCCCTTCTGACAAGCGAAGTCAACGGGGGGCGGGGAGACCAGATTCACTTAACAACCGGGTTACTAGCTTAACAACTGCAGGGATTCACTTAACAACGGTGGCAAGGAAAGGGGTAAAATGGGGCAAAACTCGCCGAACCGCTGTTTCACTTAGCAATACAGTGGACATATTGGGCTCAATTGTGGTCATAAGTCGAGGACTGCCTGCCTTCCTTAGCAGACCAAAGTTTTAATCCCAGGTTGGGGGAATAAAACCTGAAAGAAATCTTTTCGAAGCCAGGATTGATTGCTTTTGAGTTTCTGAGACCAGCCAACCAAGACAGAAACAATCTTCGCTTAGAACATTCGGCACCCGGAAAAGCCACATTTCCTGTTGTTTTTCCACGGGCAAAATCTGGCTTCCAAGCCCTTCTGTTCACCTCCTGTCTTTGGATAGGAAAGCAGAGGATCTACCAGGATCCCCCGGGGATTAATTAGAAACAAATGTCTATTTAGGCATATCAAATGCCACTTTTTCATCCATGGAAGCCACGACAGCGAGGCGCGAAGGACCGTCTTCAGAAGAAATAAATACTGCGAAATAAAAACCTCTAAGGCATCTTCGGGGGGAGCATTTCCGCCCCTCCTGGTTGACGCATTTAGGAGTGGGTGGCAAAAAAACATCCGTGGGGCTCCCGTGGGACTGTGGGGTTTGCCAATTAAGGTGGTCCCACTTAGTGAGCGCCTTGTGTTTTTCCGCTGCTGGAGAACGTCATCGGCCTTCTCCTCGCCAGCTGGGAAACTGAGTCACGCGGCCTCATCTCTTGGGTCTCCCCAAAGGGGCGCGAAATTGTTTACTTCTCCAACACAAGTTTTGAAAGAAATGTCCTCTGGGTTGAGTTCCAATTGGGGGTGGGGGGGAGACACTGGAAACATGGAGGCTGCTTGGAAAGATGGTTTAATGGGGGACAGGACCACCTGGCTTGAGGTCCTGGGGAAAAAGGTGATCAGATGCTTCCAGATGTTGGGTGAAGAAGAAAAAGAGACAGAGGTGCTGAAAGTCCCTGTTTTTTTACTCTCTGTTCGGCCCCACCTCTCTGTTTCCTGTTCCTGTGTAAGAAATGCATTCCGATTGGTTGTCAGACTCCCTCGGGGCCATGCAGGGGCAACTCTCCAGGCTGCAGGGGTTTGAATCCAGGTTTGCCATGTGGTGAGTTTCTGTAGAAACCTAATCCTATCTTTGTTATGTAGAGTAAATTAGTTTATTTGATTTGATTTGATTTGATTTTTGATTTCAAATCAATCAAATTAAATTAGTTTAGGGTCCCTAATGGCCCATTGAGAAAGGTGGGGGCTATTAAGAGTGAGTTTGAGAGTGGGGACCAATTTTAAAAATGACAAATTCGGTTGCATACAAGGAAAACCAGGATGCATTCGCTGGCTGGGGAATTCTGGGAGTTGAAGTCCGGACATCTTCAAGTGGCCAAGGTTGAGAAACACTGTTCTATGAGGAGTCTCCCTACCTCAGAGTTTTGCTTTCGATGGGTGTTACTCAGAATGCTGACCGAAGGAGCCCACAGAGGTGATAGATCTCGGTTTCTGCAGACACTCACCTGGTGAGGGAAGATGAGAACCATCCATGGTCCACCTACATCTCCATAGAAGATCCCAGGTGCTTCTAACGTCCTCCGATGCTCTTGAAGGAACGTCTCATGGGCTGACGGACCTGAGATTGAGCTGTTGGTGTCACCATTCTCAGGTTGGACAGTCCTTGAAACACTCCCCAGTTTGTCTTCAGGCCAGTTCTTCCCACCTTGGTTGGTGGCGGAAGGCGTCATCTGGAGGGGAAAGCGGGAATGGCCAGGAGGTCAACAATAAGCAACAATCAGATCATCGGTGAAGACTGAACCCTGAAGGAAGGAGGAAATGCAAGTTGCCTTATCTAGGAAGTGGGAGGCCACAAAAGCGCGCGGAGAGTTTCAAATCTGATTGGGCACAAATTCTGCATTATTCTCCCCGCCCACTCAGCAACGGTTTGCGACCCTATTTGGTGACCCTCCCTGGAATGCAAGAAAGAGATTGGTAGTTGAAGAGGTGATTGAGTTTCTAAATTCTATTCTATTCTATTCTATTCTATTCTATTCTATTCTATTCTACTCCTACTCCTACTCCTACTCCTACTCCTACTCCTACTCCTACTCCTACTCCTACTCCTACTCCTACTCCTACTCCTACTCCTACTCCTACTCCTACTCCTGTTTTGTCCTGTCCTGTCCTGTCTCGTTCTGTTCCATTCTATTCCATTCCATTAATTGTTTCATTCCATTGTTTCATTCCATTAATTTTTTCATTCTTTCATTCTTTCATTCTTTCATTCTTTCATTCTTTCATTCTTTCATTCTTTCATTCTTTCATTATTTATTTGATTATTTGATTATATTTTGTTATTTTGTTATTTATTTTGTTATTTTGTTATTTTGTTATTTTGTTATTTTGTTATTTTGTTATTTTGTTATTTTGTTATTTTGTTATTTTGTTATTTTGTTATTTTGTTATTTTGTTATTTTGATATTTTTATTAATTTATTAATTTATTAACGTATTAACTTATTAACTTATTAACTTATTAACTTATTAACTTATTAATTTATTAATTTATTAATTTATTAATTTATTAATTTATTAATTTATTAATTTATTAATTTATTAACTTAGTAACTTAGTAACTTAGTAATTTAGTAACTTAGTAACTTAGTAATTTAGTAACTTAGTAACTTAGTAACTTACTAATTTATTAATTTATTAACTTACTAATTTACTAATTTATAAATTTACTAATTTATTATTTCATTATTTATTTGTTATAAAATTTAAATTTATTTTAAATAATAATAATATTTAAATAAACAAATATTTATTTATTTGTTTATTCAATTTCCATAGCTGCCCAACTCAACCAAGTGAACAATGAAAACAATTTAAAAGACATTAAAACAATAAAAACGTCTAGAAAAATCAATAAGTCTAAACAACAGCTAGGATGTTTAACCAACTAAAAATAAAGCCAAGTAATGGGGCTCTTAACATATTATGAACTCAAGGCGCAACTAGGTTTTATTTTATTTTACATTTATTTTATATTCATTTTTTAATCTACATTTTATTTCAAATTCTGTTTATTTATTTATTCAATTTCCATAGCTGCCCAGCTCAGCCCAGTCACCCTGGGCAGCTTGCAATTCTAAAACTATAAAACAAAACAATTTAAAAGAGATTAAAACAATAAAAACATTCACAAAATCAATAGGTGTAAACAGTAGATGTGATGATTAATCAGCTAATAGTAAAACCAAGTAATGGGGCTTTTAATATGTTCTAAGCCTCATACACCAGTATATTTAATTTTCTTTTAAATTTCTTTTGAATTTATTTTCTTTCAAATTTCTTTTGAATTTAATTTAATGTAAAACTTATTCTATTTTATTTCGAACATTTGTATAGCAGCAGATCTTCTGATCAACACTGGGCAATCAAAACTTAAAAACAGGCTATAAAATCATATTAAAATTTTAAAAGTAAACACATTAAAATTTTAAAAGCAATAAAGAAGGTTTGTCTTGTTGCAATAGAAACTAGCAATGAAATAAAGAAACCGTTCCTTAAAAGAGGAACATATTTGACTAAAATTCAGAGATGTCTAGATCTCAATTGCTGTTGAAGGCAGCATCTTCTAATTGAAAAAAACTAGCCACGTGTTCCCAGAAAAATCAGACTCCTTAACATTTTATTTATTTTAAAAAAATTCATCAATCACTATTCAGAATTTACGTGCTATTTTAAAAAAATTAAAATTCCATGTTTCTGTTTTAAACTGTCTGGATTTCTACTTTAAACACATTTAACATATTTTTTTTGGGGGGGGGTATAGTTTTCTTTCTTATTAAATGCATTTATTTATTTATCGATCGATCGATCCAAGATTTATTTACGGTTTGAATTCCAAACATAATGAAAGACCAGCTAAAGGAATCATTTAAGCATTGCAAGAAAATCTTCAAGCTTTTACGTAGCAGTAAACAGTGAACGAGGATCAGAGGACGAACAAGATGTAAAAAAGGATATTTTTGATTTTTAAAAATGTCCATTTGTTAAATGCATCGTATATCAGTAATCGTGCAAGATCCTTTCTAGATTACAAAGTTGAGCTTTCCTGGGGTACAACCAATCTCTGCCCTTATGGCATAGTGACCCAAATATGTCAGAACTCATCTGTCATATCCATGCTTATTAACACAGGAGGCTCCATCCGTTGACGGTGTAATTGCTGTAACCTACACCTTATCCAGCATACTGATCTGCATTAGTTGAGAGCTGCGGTTGTCTGAAACATGGTGGGGCACCTGGGAGAATTGCAAGTTGTAAGCAGTGGTGGGATTCAGATAAATTAAAAACCGGTTCTCTGCCCTAATGATTTCTTCCGACAACCAGTTCACCAAACTGCTCAGAAAGTTAACAACTGGTTCTCCTGAAGTGGTACAAACTGGTTGAAGCCCACCACTGTAAGTGGGAAAGATGGGGGGAAAGGGAAGGAAGGGAGGGAGGGAGGAAGGGAGGGAGGAGAGAGGGAGGGAAGGGAGGAAAGGAGGAAGGAGGGAGGGAGGGAAGGAAGAAGAAATGGAGGAGGGAGGGAGGAGGAAGGAAGGAGGGAGGGAAGAAGGAACGGAGGAGAGAGGGAGGAGGGAGGGAAGGTCTTAATAAAGGAAGGTTTTGCTGAAAGGAAAGGAAAAAGGAAAAGGAGGGAAGGAAGGAGGAAGATCTTAATAAGGAAGGGAGGGAGAGTGGGAGAGAGGGAAGGAGGAAAGGAGGAATGGAGGAAGGAAGGAGGAAGGTAGGGAGGAGGGAGGGAGGAGGGAGGGAAGGATGGAAGAGGAAGGGAGAAAGAGAAGAAGAAAGGAGGGAGGGAGGGAGGGAAGGAGGAAAGGAGGAAGGAAGGAGGAAGGGAGGGGGGAGGGAGGGAAGGATGGAAGAGGAAGGGAGAAAGGAAGGAAGGAGGGAGGGAAGGAGGAGGGAGAGAAGGAGGAAGGGAGAAAGAGAAGAAGAAAGGAGGGAGGGAAGGAAGGAGGAAAGGAGGAAGGAAGGAGGAAGGGAGGGAAGGATGGAAGGGAGAAAGGAAGGAAGGAAGGAGGGAGGGAGGAGGGAGAGAAGGAGGAAGGGAGAAAGGGAAGAAGAAAGGAGGGAGGAAGGAAGGAGGAATGGAGGGAGGGAGGGAGGAGGGAGGGAAGGATGGAAAAGGAAGGGAGAAAGAAAGGGAGGGAGGGAGGATGGAGAGAAGGAGGAAGGGAGAAAGGGAAAGGAGGGAGGGAAGGAAGGAGGAAGGGAGAAATGAAAGAAGAAAGGAGGGAGGAAGAGAAAGAGGAAGGGAGAGAAGGGAGGGAAGGATGGAAGGAGGAAGGGAGAAAGAAAGGAAAGGAGGAAGGGAGGGAGGAGGGAGGGAGGGGAGAAAGGAAGGAAGGAGGAATGGAGGGAGAGGCGGTTTTGATGAAAGAAAAGAAAAGAGGAAAAGAAGGGAGGGAAGGAGGAAGATCTTGATAAGGAAGGGAGGGGGAGGAAGGCAAGCCATACACATCTGCATTAAGGGTACAAGGTGATTGTAGACCCATCATGCTATTCTCTTTCAAAAGTAAGCAACATTATGCAAACAAGGAGTAAGGAAAAGAAATTAAAAAGGAAAAGAAAAAAGAAAGGAAATAGAGCTAAATGTTATACCAGCGCCATTCATTCAACCCAGGCCATCCCTTTCGCTTGTCCTTGTTTCCACCCTTCCAGATGTTGCCCTTTGTTCTTCAAACTTCTCCCCTCTTCTTTGTGAGGGTCTCAGCTCCATCTTCCCCTTCCTCTGAGTCTTGAGCATCAGACGGCCTCAGTTGGGGTATTTATCCTCAATGGTTGCTCCTACTACCAGTAGGAACTGGTAGTCTTCCAACTCTGTCCTTCCCTCCTTCTTTCCTTCCTTCCCCCTTCCTTTTCTCTCTCTCTGCTTTCTCTTTTGTCTCCTTCATTTCTTCCTCCTTCCCTTCCTTCTCTCATTTTCCTTCCTTCCCCATTTTCCTTCCTTCGTCCCTCCCTCCTCTCATCTTCCTTCCCCATTTTCCTCCCTCCCTCCTTCCCTCCCTCCCACTTCTCACTGTCCTTCCTTCCTCCATTTTCCTTCCTTCCTTCCTTCCTCATTCATTCATTCATTCATTCATTCATTCATTCATTCATTCATTCATTCTCGGTGTTTCCACAACCCTTCCACCATTCTTCAGCCATTGTACTAGCTGGGCAATTCTGGGAACTGAAGTCTACATATCTTAGCCTTGCCAAGGTTGAGACACACTGTCCTTCATCATTTTTCCGCTCTCATTTTTCTATCAAAAGGGGGGGGGGGAACCATCTACATTTCAGCTTCTTGCAAGATGTTACCTCTCCCTACATCCCTAACTTATTTTACCTGCATCTGAAGAGTTACACATACATTGAAAGTAAAAACAACAACAAATTAAATAAACCTCTAAAATAAGAAATCGATAAAAGAACAAATGAAGCTCTCTAAATAGAAAAGACAGTGGCTTACCAAGCCCGCTGAATGTCATTTCTCCTTTTCCAGACTTTCCAAATTCTTAGCTACTACAACATATTGTCTTCTTTCTCCAAATCTAGTCCAGTTTTACAAACTTGGCACAGGTTTTCCTCAATATTTCCCCTCTTGCAAGTGTCAGTCCCCAGTCTCCAACCTGCTGAGCCAACATTTTGTTGTTGATGTTGTTAACTTGTCTTTCAAAATTCTGGTGGTTGAAGTCCACTGGCATGTTATTGCAACTTTCCAGCGTATTATTTTAGCTAGGAAGTCCATAATAAAAATGTCTTTTTAAAAACGCAATCCTCAGCTACAGTTCTATGCCCCTGTAGACACTTCAACATTCTAGGTTTTTTAAAATATAGATATATATATCTGTATTTTTTCTTTCTTTCTTAATTATCTTTGAAATGAATCTGCACGGTTAACGTTTTTCAAACCCGTTTAAGTCCCTACAGCGTCTCGTGATGAGAGGATTGTAATGAAAATTAGTTTGTATTCCTTTGATGCGCTGCAGACAATTAAGCAGCTATTGATAATTCATTAGCTACTTGATACCCAATTGATACTTAATGGCCACGTTTCCTGATTGAGACTTAATCAAGCTACAATGAGAACCAGGAAATCAGCTTCGTTTCCAGACCAACCTTAACAATAAAAGTAATAAAAATGAACATCAGTAGCTCCGCAGCTGCCGGCCGTCTCTATTAGGATGTAGGCCGCCATTTTGACTTTTTTGACCTCCCACTGCAGGCCGACAACTGTGTTACCTGAACCTTAAAGGCGGACAAAGTTTGCAAAACCCAGTTAAGTTCATCAAGAACTAAGAATGACAAATCTAACAATCTGGACTTTAAACTTCAGGGTATTAGATTAGAAGTTTTCCCACATTTGTTTTCTGAGAAATTCTGTGCAGTTCATCAACTTCAAATTGATTCATTTTTTAAAAAATTCATTAAAAAAAATACAGCTCTGAGTCTTCAAACTAGCTGTGTTTGAATGTTTAATTTTTTTATTTGAATGTTTATTTTATTTATATGCTGCCCTTTTCCCCCGAAGGGGACTCAGGGCGGCTCACAACTCAAACCAGGGAAGTGTTTTTCCCTTTCTGATACAAAAATAAAGGCTATGTTTTAAATCATAACCACTTGTGGACTTCAATGTCCAGAATTCCCCAGCCAGCATAGCTGGCTGGGGAATTCTGGGCGTTGAAATCCACGTGTCTTAAAATTGCCAGTGTTGAACCTCCTGTTCTAAGCAGAAAGGGTTGTGCAAAGAATGAATTCATTCATGGATTTTCATTAATAAATTATATTACTTTAATTGCTCAGCCTATTTGCTTTCCCCAGGACCGATCAGCAAAATATTCCAAGCTTAGGTTTCACCAAGGATGTTGAACATGTATAAACTCTCTTTCTAGATTGACACAATAGACAAAGTCCCACAAGACACTCTCAAGCGCGACACCAATGTGGTTCCACGTGTGATTGGCAGCCGTCAGATTTCCCATTCATACAAATACAATGAGGGAGTGATGTTCAACCCGCCAAGTGATGTGGGATTTGCAGATATGCTTCTCTTATACAGAAAGGTTTCATTCTCCTTCTTCAAAGAATCAGAAAGCTGGAAGGGACCTTGGAGGTCTTCTAGTCCAACCCCCTGCTTAGGCATGAAACCCTACACCACTTCAGACAAATGTTATCTAATCTCTTCTTAAAAACGTCCAGTGTTGGAGCATTCACAACTTCTGGAGGCAACTTCTGTTCCCACTGATTCATTGTTCTCACTGTCAGGAAATTTCTCCTCAGTTCTAGGTTGATTCTCTCCTTGATTAGTTTCCACCCATTGCTTCTTGTCCTCTGCTTTCAGGTGCTTTGGAGAATAGTTTGATTCCCTCTTCTTTGTGGCAGCCCCTGAGATTTCGGAAGACTGATATCATCTCACCCCTGGTCCTTCTTTACATCAAACTAGACATACCCAGTTCCTGCAACCGTTCTTTATCTGTGTCCAGCTCCCTGATCATTTTCTTTGCTCTTCTCTGCACATTTTCTAGAGTCTCAACAATTTATATTGTGGTGATGACCACAGATACCAGAAGATATCTACTCCTAGTCCTTCTCTTTGTTAGACTACTAGACATACCTAGTTCCCTAGGTCATTTGCTGTACGATCCGGACTTATCATTTTGTTGCTAGAATAGAATAGAATACGATAACAGAGTTGGAAGGGACCTTGGAGGTTTTAATGACGGACAGAATGACAGGCCTTGAAGATGTTGTGTGAAGAAGAAAAAAGGGGGAGAGATGCTGAGAGTCCCTGGTTTTATGCCCTCTCTGGGCTTTTACAATACAATAGCAGAGTTGGAAGGGACCTTGGAGGTCTTCTAGTCCAACCGCCTGCTTAGGCAGGAAACCCTATACCGTTTCAGACAAATGGATATCCAACATCTTCTTAAAGACTTCCAGTGTTGGGGCATTCACAACTTCTGGAGGCAACTTCTGTTCCACTGATTAATTGTTCTCACTGCCAGGAAATTTCTCCTTATTTCTAGGTTGCTTCTGTCCTTGGATTAGTTTCCACCCATTGCTTCTTGTCCTCTGCCTTCAGGTGCTTTGGAGAATAGTTTGACACCCTCTTCTTTGTGGCAACCCCTGAGATATTGGAGCACTGCTATCGTGTCTCCCCTGGTCCTTCTTTTCATTAAACTAGACCTACCTAGTTCCTGCAACCGTTCTTCCTATGTTTTAGTCTCCAGTCCTCTAATCCTCTTTCTTGCTCTTCTCTGCACTCTTTCTAGAGTCTCCACATATTTTCTACATCGTGGTGACCAAAACTGAATGCAAATATTCCAAGTGTGGCCTTACCGGGGCATTATAAAGTGGTACTAACACTTCACATTCTTTTCACTCTTTCTAAGGTTATTGTGTTCCAGGGACCACAGAAACGACAACAGAAGAGCACCTTTCACAAAGAAACCCACAAACTCAGACCACATTTGACAAAGGGATTGAATTTATCCTTTTCTTCCTTACCTTTGTGTGCAGGAACACACCGCCCTCCGTTTCATTTCTTCCTTCGTGCTATTTGCTGCTCCTTCTCTTCCGACAGGTAATGTGCTTTTATGGTGCTTTGTGTCGTGCCCTGAAACAGCCACCGGTTTCCTGTTTGTTCGTAGAAACGCCTGGGGTGAAATTTCCATGACACCCAAAGACTCAGCATGACCAGCCTCTGGGATGAATTCAGAAGAGGCAAGTAGAGGAGAAAGTTGCAGGAGGCTAAAAAGGACATCTTCTGCTTTTCCCCTTCCTTCCTTCCTTCCTTCCTTCCTTCCTTCCTTCCTTCCTTCCTTCCTTCCTTCCTTCCTTCCTTCCTTCCTTCCTTCTTCATTGCATGTCCTAGGAAAGGGTTTCATTACGCTTAGCTCTCTGTGTGTATATATCAGTGGTTCCCAAACATGGCAACTTTAAGACTTGTGGACTTCAACTTCCAGAATTCTCCAGCCAGCTCTGCTGGCTGGAGAATTCTGGGAGTTGAAGTCCACAAGTCTTAAAGTTGCCAAGTTTGGGAACCATTGGTATATATGTACCTTGTTCCATTTTTACCTCTGGCAACTACATAAAGGAGTGGCTGGAGTTTTCTAGCCAGCATTTTTGGCTATGATTTGTCAGAGCTTCCTTCTTCTTCTTCCTACGGTTGAGAGCGAAGAACTGTAGAAAGTCCCCCAACTGGTTTCATCCATAAGGCAGGACTGGAACTCAGGTTTCCTGACTCTTAGTCCAGCATCCTAACCACTCTACCAAAGTGATTCTTGCCTGGAATGGGACCTGTGTTAAAATAGCATATTCCCTCTTTTGATACCAGGGTAGCTTCACAATGCATCAAATCCGTTCAACTTCAGCTCTATTTTCTGGGAGGGAACCCAAGTTACTAGAAGGAGAAGGTAGATGGAGAAGAAGAAGATAAACAGAAGGAGGAGGTAAAGGAGAAGAAGGAGAAGATAGGAGGTGGAGGTGAAGGAGGAGAAGGAGAAAATGAAGGAGAAGTAGGAGAGGGAGAAGAGAAGAAGGAGGTGAAGGAGAAGAAGGAGAAAGAGAAAATGGAGAAAGAGAAGGAGGAGAAGGAGAAGAAGAAGGATCAGGAGAAGGAGAAGATAGGAGGTGGAGGTGAAGGAGGAGAAGGAGAAAATGAAGGAGAAGTAGGAGAGGGAGAAGAGAAGAAGGAGGTGAAGGAGAAGAAGGAGAAAGAGAAAATGGAGAAAGAGAAGGAGGAGAAGGAGAAGAAGAAGGATCAGGAGAAGGAGAAGATAGGAGGTGGAGGTGAAGGAGGAGAAGGAGAAAATGAAGGAGAAGTAGGAGAGGGAGAAGAGAAGAAGGAGGTGAAGGAGAAGAAGGAGAAAATGAAGAAGGAGGAGGAGAAGGAGAGGGAGAAGATAGAAGGAGGAGGTGAAGGAGAAGTAAGAGAAAGAGAAAATGAAGGAGAAAGAGGAGAAGGAAAAGGAGAAGAAGGAGAAGGAAGCATGATGGAGAGTGAGAAGAATGAGAAGGAGAGGGAGAAAGAGAAGGTGGGAGGTGGAGGTGAAGAAGAGAGAAGGAGAAGGCGAAAGAGGGAGAAGGAGGAGGAGAAGGTGAAGGAAAATGAGAAAAGGGAGGGAGGGAGAAGGAAAAGGAGGAGAAGGAGAGGGAGAAGGTGAAGGAGAAGAAGGAGAAAGAGAAAATGGAGAAGGAGAATGAGGAGAAGGAGAAGAAGAAGGATTGGGAGGAGAAGAAGATAGGAGGTGGAGGTGGAAGAGAAGAAGGAGGAAGAGAAAAAGAAGGAGAAGGAGGGAGAAGGAAAAGGAGAAGGAGGGAGAGAAGGAGAAATGAGGAGGTGAAGGAGAAGGAGAAAGAGAAAATGAAGGAGAAAGAGAAGGAGAAGAAGGAGAAGGGTTGGGAGAAGGAGAAGATAGGAGGAGGTGAAGGAGAAAGAGAAAGAGAAGGAGGCGAAGAAGAAGAAGGAGAAGGAGAAAATGAAGGAGAAAGAGGGCAAAGGAAAAGGAGGAGGAAGAGGAGGATAGGAGAAGGATAACTCCAGCTACCTTTTCCAGTTTTTCTTCCTGTGCAACTAGCCGATTCAGGTATTTTGAATAAAAACATGATGAAGCAGATAATTATTTGAACAAAGGAGAGCAGCAGGACTTTGGGGGCTGCAGCGCCAATCACCACCGATCTTTGCTACACAGAAAGTAAAAGAATATTCTGGAGGCCACAGGACAGGCAGCCTTCTCGGAAAGGAAACACTTCCTGTGTGCCGACCATTTGCAAATGTCAAACAGTCCCCATTATTCCTTTCCAATCAGAAAGAACTAAAACTTGGATACCCCAGAAACCAGTAAACCCAGACCAATAGGCTTCCCTGATCTTCTCCTTTGAAACATCAGCGAATCTTTTGCCAAATAGAGTGAAATTTGATTTTAAAAACAGTCTTCCTTCCTTTTTTCTTTCTTTCTTTTCTTTCTTTCTTTCCTTCCTTTCTTTCTTCCTTCCCTTTCTTTCTTTCTTTTCTTCCTTTCTTCCTTCCTTTTCTTCCTTCCTCTCTTTCTTCCTTCCTTCCTTTTTCTTTCTTTTCTTTCTTCTTTCCTTCCTTCCTTTTTCTTTCTTTCTTTCTTTCTTTCTTCCTTTCCTTCCTTTCCTTCCTTTCCTTCCTCTTTCTTCCTTCCTTCCTTTTCTTCCTTCCTTCCTTCCCTTCTTCCTTTCTTTCCCTTCCTTCCTTCCATCCCTTCCCTTTCTTCCTCTTCTTTCTTTCTTTCTTTCTTTCTTTCTTTCTTTCTTTCTTTCTTTCTTCCTTCCTTCCTTCCTTCCTTCCTTTCCTTCCTTCCTTCCTTTCTTCCTTCTTTTCTTTTTCTTCCTTCCTTCCTTCCTTTTCTTTCTTTCCTTCCTTCCTTCCTTCCTTCCTTTCTTTCCTTAGTTTCCTTTGTTCTTTCTTCCTTTTTTCATTTCCTTCTTTCCTTTCTTTCTTTTTGCACATCCTTTCACCAAAGAAATCTGAGAATGTGCACTCAGTGATTCAGACTGAGAGACGAACATTTTATTCGGAGATGACAATGCGGGAAAGTCAAATTGATTGCATAGGATAAAAATAATTCACAATTAAGATAAAATAGCAAGCTGGGTACTAAAAAAAACCTGGCCTTGCTCTATATCGATTGCTATGATGTATAAAAGATGTTGATACTCTGGAAAGAATGCAGAGAAGAGCAACAAAGAGGATTAGGGGACTGGAGGCTAAGATATATGAAGAACGGTTGCAGGAACTGGGTATGCCTAGTTTAATGAAAAGAAGGACTGGGGAGACATGATAGCAGTCTTCCAATATCTCAGGAGTTGCCACAAAGAAGAGGGAGTCAAACTATTCTCCAAAGCACTCAAAGGCAGGACAAGAAACAATGGGTGGAAACTAATCCAAGGACAGAAGCAACCTAGAAATAAGGAGAAATTTCCTGGCAGTGAGAACAATTAATCAGTGGAATAATTTGCTTTTAAGGGGTTGTGAGTCCTCCAACACTGGAGGTTTTGAAGAAGAGATTGGACAACCATTTGTCTGAAATAGTACGAAGTCTCCTGTTTGAGCAGGGGGTTGGACTAGAAGACCTCCAAGGTCCCTTCCAACTCTGTTATTCTATTGTTCACTTCCAGGATGGCCCTTGCTGTGAATTCTGGAAGTTGAAGTCCACACAGATGGGAATCGTCCAGGTTGAGAAGGCATTAAATTGAAGAAGAAGAAGGAGGAGGAGGAGGAGGAGGAGGAGGAGGAGAAAAAGAAGAAGAAGAAGAAGAAGAAAAGAAGAAGAAGAAGAAGAGGAGGAGGAGGAGGAGGAGCAAGAAGAAGAAACAATAAGAAGAACAAGAAATAATAATAAGAAATAAATAAGAATAAGAATAACTTACCCTGTGCCTCAGCTGTCCAACTTCTAAATCCTACTTCTGGTGCTCATACCACTGTTTTGGAAGCCCTTCTGAGAAAGATGGTAGAAGATGCCCCCAGCTTTATTCCAATGGTTCCTGATCCATGGAAAAAGGTAACGGAGGAGTGAAGCTAGAGGTATTGGGGGGCGGGGGGGAGAAGAGAGACTGAACATGTCCACAGGGAAACGGACAGAGGGAGTGGAGAGGACACCAGGAGTAAAAGAATGAAGAGAAGTGGAAGATGAGAAGTAAGTCTAAGAGACGAACACTAGAGAATGAGGTATCTCATCATCCTGCCAAGCCAATCTCTTGTCAAAATCTAACCTCTATCCAAATAAAACTCTTGTTACTTTTTGCTTCGTCTGTTTGACAGCTGTGCATATTTTTTTAGCAGAGTTGGGGGAAGGAGCTCACAAAC
>NC_045545.1:95524164-95569922 GCF_009769535.1 Thamnophis elegans | reverse complement strand
GAAATCTGAGAATGTGCACTCAGTGATTCAGACTGAGAGACGAACATTTTATTCGGAGATGACAATGCGGGAAAGTCAAATTGATTGCATAGGATAAAAATAATTCACAATTAAGATAAAATAGCAAGCTGGGTACTAAAAAAAACCTGGCCTTGCTCTATATCGATTGCTATGATGTATAAAAGATGTTGATACTCTGGAAAGAATGCAGAGAAGAGCAACAAAGAGGATTAGGGGACTGGAGGCTAAGATATATGAAGAACGGTTGCAGGAACTGGGTATGCCTAGTTTAATGAAAAGAAGGACTGGGGAGACATGATAGCAGTCTTCCAATATCTCAGGAGTTGCCACAAAGAAGAGGGAGTCAAACTATTCTCCAAAGCACTCAAAGGCAGGACAAGAAACAATGGGTGGAAACTAATCCAAGGACAGAAGCAACCTAGAAATAAGGAGAAATTTCCTGGCAGTGAGAACAATTAATCAGTGGAATAATTTGCTTTTAAGGGGTTGTGAGTCCTCCAACACTGGAGGTTTTGAAGAAGAGATTGGACAACCATTTGTCTGAAATAGTACGAAGTCTCCTGTTTGAGCAGGGGGTTGGACTAGAAGACCTCCAAGGTCCCTTCCAACTCTGTTATTCTATTGTTCACTTCCAGGATGGCCCTTGCTGTGAATTCTGGAAGTTGAAGTCCACACAGATGGGAATCGTCCAGGTTGAGAAGGCATTAAATTGAAGAAGAAGAAGGAGGAGGAGGAGGAGGAGGAGGAGGAGGAGAAAAAGAAGAAGAAGAAGAAGAAGAAAAGAAGAAGAAGAAGAAGAGGAGGAGGAGGAGGAGGAGCAAGAAGAAGAAACAATAAGAAGAACAAGAAATAATAATAAGAAATAAATAAGAATAAGAATAACTTACCCTGTGCCTCAGCTGTCCAACTTCTAAATCCTACTTCTGGTGCTCATACCACTGTTTTGGAAGCCCTTCTGAGAAAGATGGTAGAAGATGCCCCAGCTTTATTCCAACGGTTCCTGATCCATGGAAAAAAGGTAACGGAGGAGTGAAGCTAGAGGTATTGGGGGGAGGGGGGGAGAAGAGAGACTGAACATGTCCACAGGGAAACGGACAGAGGGAGTGGAGAGGACACCAGGAGTAAAAGAATGAAGAGAAGTGGAAGATGAGAAGTAAGTCTAAGAGACGAACACTAGAGAATGAGGTATCTCATCATCCTGCCAAGCCAATCTCTTGTCAAAATCTAACCTCTATCCAAATAAAACTCTTGTTACTTTTTGCTTCGTCTGTTTGACAGCTGTGCATATTTTTTTAGCAGAGTTGGGGAAGGAGCTCACAAACACCACTCTTGAAAGAACCTCCATCCCCAGTCAAGGGAGTGAAGAGACTACATTTATGTTTATATATTGGCCCATATTTTAAGGGCTTTCTTACTCCTGTTGATCAAGGTTTTATTGTTTTTCCCCCTCTATAACATCTTACAATCGTCACATTAACATTGTTGTGTCACCATACCTGTATATATCAATCTTGTATTGCTTCTATGTTTATATACATTCATCTACAGTTCTATGCATTTCTCTATTGTTTCTTGACTGAATTAACTTTGTTCCTGTTATGCAACCATTTATACCAATTATCCCAAATTTCATAGTATTCAGACTCTTCTTTGTCCTTTAATCTTAACGTTAACTTGTCCATTTTTGTGCATTTTCTGAATCACTGATTCATCTGGGGGGATATGACTTTGTTTCCAACATTGGGCAAACGTTATTCTGGCTGTAATCAACAGGTGTATTAGTATGTATTTAATTCTCTTTCTATATTTCCCCTTGGTTATTCCCAGCAGAAAGAGTTCCGGTTTATATTCTATTTGTTCCTCTGTAATTTGCTGTATCCATTTCCAAATTTTCATCCAACACTTTTGAGTTCCGGACAGCTCCACCACATGTGATAGAAAGTCCCTTGAGTTCTTTCTTACTCCTGATTGTTTTTCATGGTGTTTTTTTTTAATGAAATGTTTTTATTGAACACAAATTAAAACATCGGACGGAGTGTAACCGTCCTGGCAAAGTTTTTGGCCTACATATTAAGATATCCAGTTAGATGTTATAACCCCCATGCTTATTTACAATTGGTCTATTCAGTGGTTACAAATCTAAAAATATCGTATTTCCAACCATGTGGCTTGGTTTTTATCTTATACATTTTCACTGTTAGAGTTTCATGCAATAATTCTAATCTCCAGTCTAGAAATCTTACTTATTGCTTATTTGGGGGTATTTCCTTTTCTGTTTTTCAGGGTTTTCCATTGTGCTTTTAGCGATGTGGCCGAGTCGCTTGGCAGGGAGAAGTTTGGCCTCTAAATTTAACAAATAATGAAGTTTAATCTGTCTGCAGCATCTGAACCTCACTTCAGCGGTAACTGAGTTGTGTAGAGTTTTGCACATCTTCAAAAACAGCCTCAAGATGGACCAGCGGATCTGGCCTTCCGGTTTCAATTCTGCAGTTTGGGGTCAGCTTTATTTTGAGCCGGCCAGCAGGCCTACCTCAGCTTCTAGCAAGCGTGTTCTCATTTCTGCTGGTTTGCCCAGCAGGAAGTCAGTTGTGAAGGTTTAAAGGACTGTAGAAGCAAATTGGAGAGTTGCTTCTCCACAAAGGGAAGCTTGAGATCAGAGGATGCCTAAGTTTGGAATTGTGTAAGGCCAGGAAAAACGGGTGAGGGGTCCTTGGTGCTCTCTGATCTTGGTTGTTTGGTGACTAGCACTGATGACGTTACCTAGTTTCGGTTATGAAACGTCTGTAGGAAAACAACCAAGCTCAGAAAGCATCAGTCCTCCTCCTCCTCCTCCTCCTCCTCCTCCTCCTCCTCCTCCTCTCCACATTCCCTTCTAGCACTGATAATGTTGCCTAGTTGGGTAATGAAACATCTGCAAGAAAACAATCATGCTCAGAAAGCACCAAGACCCAATAGTCGTTGTCCTCCTCCTCCTCCTCCTCCTCCTCCTCCTCCTCCTCCTCCTCCTCCTCCTCCTCCTCCTCCTCTCCACACTCCCTTCTAGCACTGATGATGTTGCCTAGTTGGGTAATGAAACATCTGCAAGAAAACAATGAAGCTCAGGGAGCACCAAGGACCCAACAGTCCTCTGCCTCTTCTTCTTCCTCCTCCTCCCCCTCCCACTCTCCCTCCTCCTTCTCCTCCTCTCCACTTTACCCTTCTAGCACTGAGCATGTTGCCGTTGGGCAATGAAACATCTGCAAGAAAACAATCATGCTCAGAAAGCACCAAGACCCAATAGTCGTTGTCCTCCTCCTCCTCCTCCTCCTCTCCACACTCCCTTCTAGCACTGATGATGTTGCCTAGTTGGGTAATGAAACATCTGCAAGAAAACAATGAAGCTCAGGGAGCACCAAAGACCCAACAGTCCTCTGCCTTTTCTTCTTCTTCTTCTTCTTCTTCTTCTTCTTCTTCTTCTTCTTCTTCTTCTTCTTCTTCTTCTTCTTCTCCTCCTCCTCCTCCTCCTCCTCCTCCTCCTCCTCCTCCTCCTCTCCACACTCCCTTCTAGCACTGACGACGTTACCTAGTTGAGTAATGAGACATCTGCAAGAAAACAACCAAGCTCAGACACCACCGAAAACCCAACATTCGCCACTCCTCCTCTCTGCAAAACACCCTGCCTTCTAGCACTGATGATGTTACCCAGTTGGGTAGTGAAATGTCTGCAAGGAGAGAACCAACCTCAGCGAGCACGAAGGACCCCCTCAGTTCAACCCTGAGCTACAAATATGCTCCTTTATTAGTATGAAAACTACTCAAAACCATGTAGCTATGGGTGTGGAGCAGAGACATTTTCATTCCTTATTGTACTGTCTATTGTGGTTAAACCATCCCATCATTCTTCAGGAACTAGCAACCCACTGCTGGATGATGTGCCATTAAATCGGTGTCCATTTTTTTTGCAACTACATAGATACAGGTAGTCCTCAACTTAGAACAAGTTCATTTCATGGCTATTCAAAGTTACGACGGCACTAAAAAAAAATGACAGGATAATTTTTTACACTTATGACCCTTGCAGCATCCCTCCGGTCACACGATCAAAATTCAGGCACTTGACCACTGACTCATATTTATGACAGTTGCAGAGTCCTGGGGTTACATTATCCCCTTTTGCAAGTCAAGTCAATGGGGAAGCCAGATTCACTTAACAACCATGTTACTCACTTAACAGCTGCAGTGATTCAATCAACCACAGGGGGAAGAAAGGTCGTAGAATGGGGCAAAGCTCACTTAACAACTGTCCTGGTTACCAATAGAAATGTTAGCCTCAATTGTGGTCTCAAGTTGAGGACTTCCCAAAGTTCTTCTCCGTGGGGAAATTGTGCACGATCTTGGTCTTTAGGTCTTCCAAGGGGGCAACCATTGTCAATAAAATGGAGGACATGCTTTATTTATTACTATTTTTTTCATGTTTAGGATGAAGATTGATGGGTTTCAGCTTTGATGTTGGAGGAGATGCCGGAAGAGACCTCAAAGAGCCAATAAAGTAAAGAAACGGATAATAATACAAATCATTTTGGACAGTAGATTTTAGCCTACATAGTCATATTCCACTGCAGTTGTGGAGGTGATGAATAGTATTAAACATCTGGGGGTGCAGATAACTAACAATCTGAACTGGTTTCTCCACACATCATCTTTAGTGAAGCGTGCATTAGTGTGTGCATTTCCTGCGTCGGATGAGGAGAGCACATCTCTCTCCTTCTGTCCTGGCCATTTTTTACAAAGGCACAATTGAGAGGATTTTAACAAATGGCATCCCTATTTGATTTTGGTGACAGCAGTGCCTCACATGGAAAGACCCTATAGAGTGGTGAGGACAGCAGATAGACAGTCCTATAGAGAGTGGTGAGGACAGCAGATAGAAAGTCCATTGAGAAAGTGGTGAGGACAGCAGATAGAAAGTCCCTATAGAGAGTGGTGAGGACAGCAGATAGAAAGTCCATTCAGAGAGTGGTGAGGACAGCAAAGAAGATTATAGGAAGCTCACTTCCCATTATTCAGCATACAGCTTGTAAGCAATATGTGCTTAGAGCTCAAAGCATTGTTAGAGACCCCACACACCTGCTTCATGGTCTGTTTTGGTTGCTCCCCCTCTGAGCGGAGGTTTCAAAGTAGCTCTAGCAGGACTACCAGATTCTGTACCTGCTTTGTTCCTTGGGCCATCCATCTGGTAAACTCACAAGATTCCTTTTTCTCGCCATATGCATGTATACATCCGAACTAGACTGTGCTGTTTCTCCGTGTCATATAATATATGTGGGTGTGAGGGTACGTACATATTTTAAAAAAATAAAAAAATGAATGAATGAATATTTATTTATTTATTTATGTTTTATTTATTTGTTTGTTTGTTTATTTGTTTTTGTCATATTTATGCAGCGTATATAGGAGGTGGGAGGGACCAGTGATGGTCCTCCTCATTGTTTGAGTCTGCCACCAGCTCCACTGGCAGCTGGAGGGCCACAACAGATTGCTACCCAATCGGCTGTAAGTTAAGGACTAGCCACATCAGGTTGTAGTAAAAGGCAGATGTTTCCATGATGTTTCCTCTCTTCATCGGATGCAGCGTCTCTAGACAGAGTTTTGATTCGAGAAAGTGATGATCGTGCTTTAAAAATGAATGTACTTCCGTACTAAAAGGGGGACTCACCCGGCCGATACCCCCAAAAAATCCCAGCGAGAGTTTTGAAAAAGAAAGGAAGGCTTTAAATAGATCAAGTGGAGAAATTGAGTCACTGCCACAGGGTTCACGTTAAAACAGATGCGGGCAGATTTTGAAAGAAGTTTCTTTAAAATAATGAATGTTTAAAATTTTAATGTTCTTCATTAAATTTGTAAATTTAATTTTAAAATGTAATTTAATTTTAATGTTTTTTTAAAAGTTCTGCTGTGCCTATTTTTTTTTAAAAGGCTTAGGACTGTCTGTCCGTCTGTCCGTCCGCCCATCCATCCATCCATCCATCCATCCATCCATCCATCTAGGTATCTGTCTGTCTATGTATATCTATCTGTCTGTCCGTCCATCCGTCCATCTGTTCATCCATCCACCTATCTCTCTCTCTACCTACCTACCTACCTACCTACCTACCTACCTACCTACCTACCTACCTACCTACCTATCATTATCTCTCAATCTATCTACCTATCATCATCCATCTATTTATCTATCTATGTATCTATCTATCATTCACCTACCTACCATTATCTCTCTCTCCCAACCAACCTACCTACCTATCATCCACCTACCTATCATTATCTCTCTCTCCCAACCAACCTACCTACCTATCATCCACCTACCTATCATTATCTCTCTCTCCCAACCAACCTACCTACCTATCATCCACCTACCTACCATTATCTCTCTCTCCCAACCAACCTACCTACCTATCATTAGCTCTCAATCTATCTACCTGTCATCATCCATCTATTTATCTATCTATGTATCTATCTATCATCCATCTACCTATCATTATCTATCTATCTATCTATCTATCTATCTATCATCTATCTATCTACCATTATCTCTCTCTCCCTACCTACCTACCTATCATCTATCTACCTACCTACCTACCTACCATTATCTATCTCTCTACCTACCTATCATTATCTATCTACCTACCTACCTATCATTATCTATCTATCTATCTATCTATCTATCTATCTATCTATCTATCTATCTATCTACATCTCTCTCTCTCCCTACCTACCTACCATCCCCCTACCTACCTATCATTATCTATCTATCTATCTATCTATCTATCTATCTATCTATCTATCTATCTATCTATCTATCTATCTACCATTATCTCTCTCTCCCTCCCTACCTCCCTATCATCCACCTACCTACCTATCATTATCTATCAATCTACCTACCTATCTATCATTATCTATCTATCTATCTATCTATCTATCTATCTATCTATCTATCTATCTATCCATCCATCCATCCATCCATCCATCCATCCATCCATCCATCCATCACCTACCTACCTATCCTCTTTCTTATCGATCATCTGTTTATAGCAGAATATGACTCAGGAAAGAAAATGGGGAGGTAATATATGCAAACTTTCTGGTGCCCCCCCCCCCCAAATGGGCCAAGGGAAGGAGGAGGGGGCTCGTGAGGGTGGGATGGCAGTTGGAAACCCACATTCATTTACTCACTGAGCTGTGAAACTCAGGGGTCAACATTGAGTCACACCGAAAGCAAACAAAAGAAAATGGTGCTTTGTGGTTTCGGCTTCTTGTGTGAGGGAGCCCATCCTGTTAAGCCCAAATGTTGTTTGGTGGTGGGAGCACTCCACAAGGTTCAACCTTGACAATTTAAAGATGAGTGGACTTCAGTTCCCAGAATCTCCCAGCTACCATAGTGGACTTCAACTCCCAGAATCCCCCAGCTAGTGCAGCGAACGCCATCTCCCAGAATCCTCCAGCCAGCATGTTGTAGTCTTTACAGCCAGACTTCAAAGAATTTCCCAACCAGTTTTGCGTAGACTTCAACTCCCAGAATCCCCCAGACCTCCAGCCTCTCCTCCTTTTCTGCCGTGCTTAACATTGTCTGAATAAACCTCCATGCCTTAAGTGAAACGCCTTTCCGTTCAAGCCACACGCCCGCCTACGCAGAGTCTCTTTCGAGGTGATTTATTTATTTTTTTTCCATTCTGAAGGGTTTGGCTTTTCAGCTGTTTGTGGGTTTTGTCTGTCTTTCTCTTTCGGCGTTCAAAGTGAGAGAGAGAGAGAAAGAGAGATAGAGAGTGAAGCAAGATTGATATCTTCGCCACTGGATTTTTCTGGTCACTGGTAAGAGACAAAAGGCAAGGGAGGGCGTATTTCACTACTATGGCCAACAGCCACCCACACACTTTTTCCATTGCAACCGTCGGCACCGAGCTGCGTTAAAAGTCGAAAGAAACAAACGCACGTAGATTGGGTGAAACCAGGCTTAACAGCAGGAACTGTGAGAGGGATTTTGGGTGTTCTGACTGAGGCTTCCCAAGAGCATGAATCAAACTCCTGGTTCCTACAAAAACCCCTTTTATTCATTGACTGTGAATTCTGCTCATTCACACCCAGCAAAGTCTTTCGAGGGAGGATTTACAGTCACAGACCTTATCTGGCTTGGAGAGCTGCCAGGCCGATACCTGCAAAACTTGGCAAGGAGTCTGGGAGAGTCATGAATCAATTAAGCGAACTAATGGTCTCCTGCAAACTCCACTTCCCTTTCGCTCCTCTTTTATTTCCTCTGGGAGGGGCCATTCACCGTCCACATGTGGCCTTACTCCCAAGTCGATCCTTGTTCTTTAGCTGTTCCCTTCATCTGGCAATTCTGCGCATGCGCACACTGGGAACAGGCTCCAGCTGTTCTTCTGCCTCACTGATATCTGACTCCGAAGGCAGCTGATAACTGGCATATGGCTCTGGCCCCCTCTCTGCCTCTGATACAGAGCCCTCATCAGAGCCTCCCCCAGACTCCAGGACTGGCCCATGTTCCTACCCATATGTGTCAAGGCTATGGTTTTCCCAGTTGCAATAAATGGCTGTGAAAGTTGGATCATAAGGAAGGCTAAGTGCCAAAGAATGGAGGCCTTTGAACTCTGGTGCTGGAGAAGACTCCTGCATTGAGTCCCTTGGACTGCAAGGCCATCCAACCAGTCAGTCCTAGAGGAGATCAACCCTGGCTGCTCTTTAGAAGGCCGGATCCTGAAGAGGAAACTCCTTTGGCCACCTGATGAGAAGGAAGGACTCCCTGGAGAAGAGCCTCATGCTGGGAACGATGGAGGCCAAAAGAAGAAGAAGGGGACGACAGAGAAGGAGGTGGCTGGAGGGAGTCACCGAAGCAGCCGGCGTGAGCTTCAACGGACTCCAGAGGATGGGAGAGGACAGGAAGGCCTGGAGGAACATGGTCCATGGGGTCGCGATGGGTCGGACACGACTTCGCAACTAACAACAACAAGACACCGGAGTAAATCCTCCACAGTTTTGCCAAGCAAGTGGGTTTTTTTTTTTTTAATAAAATAAGTTATATTAATTTCTTTTAAAATTAAAATAATCTGCTTCTGGACTCCCCAAGACACTCGTGCATACTTTTAAAAAAACAACAGAAACAAAACCACAGCCAGCGGCCTCTCTTTCCCGCCCCCCCCCCTTCTTAAAAAATACTCCTTCCGTTTCCAATGCGAAACAAAGCAGAAGAAAATATGAACAGCTGCGTGGCCCAATATTCTTTTTTTTTTTTTGGTAAGCGTTTGGAGCTTGACGGAGGAGTGCATGAAAGGCATCATGGGGTCAAGGAGTGGGTGCGGAATCTGCCAGTCCTTTGGAGAAGGCTTCAGACAAGAGAGGGGCGGTCAGGAATCCAAGGTGTCCTCATCATCGCTCCAATTCGGTGGGGCATCGGTGCCGAAGTAACGGTCTCCAAAATTTCCTAGAAAACAGTGGGAGGGAGAGGGAGATTCGCATTTATTTTACAGGTGGTCCTCGACATGCAGCAGTTCATTTAGTGACTCTTAAAAAAGTAACAACGGACATGAAAAAAGTTGACTTAGGTGTTGTGGCTCACCAGCAGCCAATGTAGCTGGCAGCAGATTCGGACAGTGAGGAGGTTGGGGAGGAAGATGGGCCAGTCCTGGAGTCTGGGGAAGGCTCTGATGAGGGCCTCTGCTTTGCTGTTGCTTCAACTGCCATGAAACGGGGAGGGAGGGCATGGTATTTGGGAGGGGTTACTAATTGTGCTGGAGGAAGATTCTGGAGCTCAGCTGCCTGTCGGACTACGCATGTGTAGGAGATTCCCGCCAGGACTAACGGCACCGACATTCCATCTTCGTGATGCCTTTTGAAGTTATCTCACACCTGACACTTGGGAGAATTATGATTGGACTGTAACTGTGATGCCAAGGGGTGGGGAATGGGCTATTCTATATATCAATCGCTTTCGCGCCTAAATAATCAGACTTCGCTTCGCTATGCCTTTAATCATTTATAATTAGTAAAAGTACACTTGATTTTTACTTATGGAGTCTCGTGATCTTCTTTCCTAATTATTTAATGGAGAGGATCTGACACTCTGCGTCAGAGGCGGGGGGGGGGGGGAGGGCAGAGCCGTCTGACAGTTATCAGCTGCCTTCGGAGTCAGACATCAGTGAGGCAGAAGAACAGCTGGAGCCTGTTCCCAGTGTGCGCATTCACAGAATAGCCAGACGAAGGAAACAGCTAAGGAACAAGGGTCGACTTGGGAGTAAGGCCACAAGTGGACGGTGAATGGCCCCTCCCAAAGGGAATAAAAGAGGTGCGAAAGGGGAGTGGAGCTTGCAGAGACAATTAGTTCATTCCTGCATTCTTGCCAAATATTGCGGCGTCTGAAAAGTATCGGCCCGGCCATTCTCCAAGCCTGATAAAGGTTGGTAATTGTGAACTATATTGAAAGACTGTGGGAGAGGAAAGACTTTGCTGGAGAGGAATTCACTGTAAATTAAATAAAAGGGATTTATCAGGACAAGGACTCGGCTTCGTGCTGCTGGGGAAGCCGAGATCAGAACATTGCCAAGCCTCTGAATTTTGATCTTGCGACCACGGGGCTGCTTCGACTGGCGTTAAGTGCGAATAATAGTCACACGTCACTTTTCTCAGCGCTATGGTCACTTCGAAGGGTCATTAAAATGAACTGTTGTAAGTCGAGGACTACCGGGAATTTCCCTGCACTCTGACCAGCATTTTCCCTAAATCCTCCCGTCTGTTCGTTTATTATGGCCGCCATTATTTTACCTCCCTGATGAAGCCACTCACCAATCCCGGGGATGATGCGAAAAAGGTCGTTCACTTTCTTGTCCACGGCGGTTGTGATGATCTTGACCTGCGGGAAGGCGTAGGCAACGGAGTGGACGCCCATCTCAGCCATCAGCAAGGAGAGGAGGAAAATCTTATCTTCCGGAACGTCGTGATCCTAAAGGAAACAAAGGGATTTACAGAGAGCAGTAGCAGACTTAGGAGTAGTGCGGTGGCCTAGAGGTGGCGCTCTCGTCTCACAATCAGGAGGCTGGGAGTTGGATCCTAGGTAGAGGCAGATATTTCTCTCTCTGGGCATATTGAGAATATATCTGCTGAATAAAACTCCGCATTGGCGACAGGGAAGAGCATCCGGCCAGTAAACATTCAGCTCCATTCAGTTGCCCCGATTCCACCTCGCGAGGGATTAAGGGGGTTGTTAAAAGAGGATGAATGGCACTTAAGACTTAACCAATTTCCTGTATTTATTTTGTATAATGACAATAAGGGCTGTACTGTTTATACCGCTTCCCAGTGCTTTGCAGCCTCTCTAAGCAGTTTACAGAGATTCTGTTCTATTCTGTTCTGCTCTGCTGTATCCTATCCTATCCTAATCCTCTAATCCTATTCTATTTTATTCTATTCTATTTATTCCTATTCCTCTAATTCTACTCTATTTTATTCTATTCTATTTATTCCTATTCCTCTAATTCTATTCTATTCCTATTCCTCTAATTCTATTCTATTTATTCCTATTCCTCTAATTTTTTCTATTCTATTTATTCCTATTCCTCTAATTCTATTCTATTCCAATTCCTCTAATTCTATTCTATTCCTATTCCTCTAATTCTATTCTATTCCAATTCCTCTAATTCTATTCTATTTATTCCCATTCCTCTAATTTTTTCTATTCTATTTATTCCTATTCCTCTAATTCTATTCTATTTATTCCTATTCCTCTAATTCTATTCTATTCTATCATATTCCTCTAATTCTATTCTATTCTATTTATTCCTATTCCTCTAATTCAATTCAATTCAATTCCTATTCCTCTAATTCTATTCTATTCCTCTAATTCAATTCTATTCTATTCTATTCCTATTTCTATTCCTCTACTTCTATTCTATTCTCTGCTACTCTATTCGACCTTATTCCTATTCCTGTTTTTCTATTCTGCAGTGATTCACTTAACAACTGTGGCCAGAAAGATGGATATATGGGGCAAAATTCACGTAACAACTGTCTCAGAAAATTTGGGCTCAACTGTGGTCTTTCTAGTTGAGGTCCACCTTTACCTTTGAATCCAAGCCAGAAGTAGCCCCTAGGTAAGTCCATCATAACTTTGAATAGCCGCTAACCAACCCGTCATCAGTCGAGGGCTCTCCATACTCTCGTTCCCCTTACCAGCAACACCCTGACGGCCATCATGGCTGCTGCCCCCGTGGAGACGGTGCAGTCCATCAAAATCACGTGGTCTTCACTGATGTCCTTCGGGAGTCTCAGGTAGTGCAGCTGGAAGGGAAGAGAAAGACATCAGGGTGCAGCCAAGGAGCGGCTGAGTGATTTATTTGTGTCTTCATTTATGTACAGGGAGTCCTCGACTTACGGCAAGCAGTCTGTTTAGTGACAGTTCGAAGTTACAACGGCATGAAAAAAGGGGACGAAGGACCATTTCCCACACTGTTGCAACATTTGGTCACGGGATCCAAATTCTGAACGCTGGGCAACTGACTCGCAATTATGACGGTTGCAGCGGGGTCACGTGATTCCCTTTTGCGACCGTCTGTCAAGCAAAGTCAATGGGGGAGCCAGATTCACTTTAACAATGGGCATGAAATTGGAGGAATTTCTCTCTATCAGAAATTGGAGGAATTTCTCTCTATCTATTAAACCAGGGATGTCTGGGGAATTCTGGGAGTTGAAGTCCACAAGTCTTAAAAGTTCCCAGTTTGGGCATGGCTGGCTGGGGAATTCTGGGAGTTGAAGTCCACAAGTCTTAAAAGTTCCCAGTTTGGGCATGGCTGGCTGGGGAATTCTGGGAGTTGAAGTCCACAAGTCTTAAAAGTTCCCAGTTTGGGCATGGCTGGCTGGGGAATTCTGGGAGTTGAAGTCCACAAGTCTTAAAAGTTCCCAGTTTGGGCATGGCTGGCTGGGGAATTCTGGGAGTTGAAGTCCACAAGTCTTTAAAGTTCCCAGTTTGGGCATGGCTGGCTGGGGAATTCTGGGAGTTGAAGTCCACAAGTCTTTAAAGTTCCCAGTTTGGGCATGGCTGGCTGGGGAATTCTGGGAGTTGAAGTCCACAAGTCTTAAAAGTTCCCAGTTTGGGCATGGCTGGCTGGGGAATTCTGGGAGTTGAAGTCCACAAGTCTTAAAAGTTCCCAGTTTGGGCATGGCTGGCTGGGGAATTCTGGGAGTTGAAGTCCACAAGTCTTTAAAGTTCCCAGTTTGGGCATGGCTGGCTGGGGAATTCTGGGAGTTGAAGTCCACAAGTCTTAAAAGTTCCCAGTTTGGGCATGGCTGGCTGGGGAATTCTGGGAGTTGAAGTCCACAAGTCTTTAAAGTTCCCAGTTTGGGCATGGCTGGCTGGGGAATTCTGGGAGTTGAAGTCCACAAGTCTTTAAAGTTCCCAAGTTTGGGCATGGCTGGCTGGGGAATTCTGGGAGTTGAAGTCCACAAGTCTTTAAAGTTCCCAGTTTGGGCATGGCTGGCTGGGGAATTCTGGGAGTTGAAGTCCACAAGTCTTAAAAGTTCCCAGTTTGGGCATGGCTGGCTGGGGAATTCTGGGAGTTGAAGTCCACAAGTCTTAAAAGTTCCCAGTTTGGGCATGGCTGGCTGGGGAATTCTGGGAATTGAAGTCCACAAGTCTTTAAAGTTCCCAAGTTTGGACAGGCCTGCATTAAACAGAGCGAGCATGGCTGGCTGGGGAATTCTGGGAGTTGAAGTCCACAAGTCTTTAAAGTTCCCAAGTTTGGACAGGCCTGCATTAAACAGAGCGAGCATGGCTGGCTGGGGAATTCTGGGAGTTGAAGTCCACAAGTCTTAAAAGTTCCCAGTTTGGGCATGGCTGGCTGGGGAATTCTGGGAGTTGAAGTCCACAAGTCTTTAAAGTTCCCAAGTTTGGACAGGCCTGCATTAAACAGAGCGAGCATGGCTGGCTGGGGAATTCTGGGAGTTGAAGTCCACAAGTCTTTAAAGTTCCCAGTTTGGGCATGGCTGGCTGGGGAATTCTGGGAGTTGAAGTCCACAAGTCTTTAAAGTTCCCAAGTTTGGACAGGCCTGCATTAAACAGAGCAAGCATGGCTGGCTGGGGAATTCTGGGAGTTGAAGTCCACAAGTCTTTAAAGTTCCCAGTTTGGGCATGGCTGGCTGGGGAATTCTGGGAATTGAAGTCCACAAGTCTTTAAAGTTCCCAAGTTTGGACAGGCCTGCATTAAACAGAGCGAGCATGGCTGGCTGGGGAATTCTGGGAGTTGAAGTCCACAAGTCTTTAAAGTTCCCAAGTTTGGACAGGCCTGCATTAAACAGAGCGAGCATGGCTGGCTGGGGAATTCTGGGAGTTGAAGTCCACAAGTCTTAAAAGTTCCCAGTTTGGGCATGGCTGGCTGGGGAATTCTGGGAGTTGAAGTCCACAAGTCTTAAAAGTTCCCAAGTTTGGGCATGGCTGGCTGGGGAATTCTGGGAGTTGAAGTCCACAAGTCTTTAAAGTTCCCAGTTTGGGCATGGCTGGCTGGGGAATTCTGGGAGTTGAAGTCCACAAGTCTTTAAAGTTCCCAAGTTTGGACAGGCCTGCATTAAACAGAGCGAGCATGGCTGGCTGGGGAATTCTGGGAGTTGAAGTCCACAAGTCTTAAAAGTTCCCAGTTTGGGCATGGCTGGCTGGGGAATTCTGGGAGTTGAAGTCCACAAGTCTTTAAAGTTCCCAAGTTTGGACAGGCCTGCATTAAACAGAGCGAGCATGGCTGGCTGGGGAATTCTGGGAGTTGAAGTCCACAAGTCTTTAAAGTTCCCAGTTTGGGCATGGCTGGCTGGGGAATTCTGGGAGTTGAAGTCCACAAGTCTTTAAAGTTCCCAAGTTTGGACAGGCCTGCATTAAACAGAGCGAGCATGGCTGGCTGGGGAATTCTGGGAGTTGAAGTCCACAAGTCTTAAAAGTTCCCAGTTTGGGCATGGCTGGCTGGGGAATTCTGGGAGTTGAAGTCCACAAGTCTTAAAAGTTCCCAAGTTTGGGCATGGCTGGCTGGGGAATTCTGGGAGTTGAAGTCCACAAGTCTTTAAAGTTCCCAGTTTGGGCATGGCTGGCTGGGGAATTCTGGGAGTTGAAGTCCACAAGTCTTAAAAGTTCCCAAGTTTGGGCATGGCTGGCTGGGGAATTCTGGGAGTTGAAGTCCACAAGTCTTAAAAGTTCCCAGTTTGGGCATGGCTGGCTGGGGAATTCTGGGAGTTGAAGTCCACAAGTCTTTAAAGTTCCCAAGTTTGGACAGGCCTTTATTAAACAGAGCGAGCATGGCTGGCTGGGGAATTCTGGGAGTTGAAGTCCACAAGTCTTTAAAGTTCCCAGTTTGGGCATGGCTGGCTGGGGAATTCTGGGAGTTGAAGTCCACAAGTCTTTAAAGTTCCCAAGTTTGGACAGGCCTGCATTAAACAGAGCGAGCATGGCTGGCTGGGGAATTCTGGGAGTTGAAGTCCACAAGTCTTTAAAGTTCCCAAGTTTGGACAGGCCTGCATTAAACAGAGCGAGCATGGCTGGCTGGGGAATTCTGAAAGTTTGCTAAGGTTGAGGAAAGTTGAGAGTCTAAATCTAGCAAACAAATCAGTCGCGAACAAATGTTGTAAAAGGGGTCACGGAATCCTCCGTGGGCTCCCTCGTCTTTTGAGCACTTTACCTCAGGCTCCCCCGTGTATCGATTCGTCTGAATCAGGATGGTGCCGATCCGGACATCCTTGCAAACGGCCCTCAGGGCTGGCTCCATAGTCTCTCCGGCCCTCAAGATGGAGACCCCTGTGATCTGGAAGAAGAGAGAAGGCGCCATTTTAACAGCATTTCAGAGAACCAGAGAATTCTTGGCTTTCCATCTTCTCTGGCTGTGGTAAAAACTCAGAAAAAGATTTATTTTGGGGGGGGCTTGTTACCTCCAGGCAGGCAACCATCCTCTCTATGGAACCCCAAAGTGTCACTTTTATCAATAAAACATATAACATCATTCATTGCTTTCCTCCTTCCTTCCTTCCTTCTTCCCTTCTCTCCTTTCTTCCTCTCCCTCCCTTCTCCCCTTCCCCCTTTCTCCCTTCCATCTCTCCTTCCTTCCTTCTCTCCTTCCTTCCTTCTCTCCATTCCTTCCTTTCCCTCCCATCTCCCCTTCCCTCCCCCCATCTCTCCTTTTTTCCTTTCCTTCCTCCCTCCTTTCCTCCCTCTCCCTTCCTTCCTTCCCTCCGTCCCTTCTTTCCTTCCCTCCCTTTCTCCCTTCCATTTCTCCTTCCTTTCCTCCTTCTCCCTTCCTTCTCCCCTTCCCTCCCTTTCTCTCTTCCATCTCTTCTTCCTTCCTTTCCCTCCCATCTCCCCTTCCCACCCTCCCATCTCTCCTTTTTTCCTTTCCTCCCTCTCCCTTCCCTCCCTCCCTTCTTTCCTTCCCTCCCTTTCTCCCTTCCCTCCCCTTCCTTTCCTCCTTTCCTCCCTCTCCCTTCCTTCTCCCCTTCCCTCCCTTTTTCTCTTCCATCTCTCCTTCCCTTCCTCCTTCTCCCTTCCCCCTTCCCTCCCTTTCTCTCTTCCATCTCTCCTTCCTTCCTTTCCCTCCCATCTCTCCTTTTTTCCTTTCCTTCCTTCCTCCTTCCCTCCCTCTCCCTTCCCTCCCTCCCTTCTTTCCTTCCCTCCCTTTCTCCCTTCCATCTCCCCTTCCTTTCCTCCTTTCCTCCCTCTCCCTTCCTTCTCCCCTTCCCTCCCTTTTTCTCTTCCATCTCTCCTTCCTTCCTTCCTCTCCCATCTCCCCTTCCCTCCCTCCCATCTCTCCTTTTTTCCTTTCCTCCCTCTCCCTTCCTTCCTTCCTTCCCTCCCTTCTTTCCTTCCCTCCCTTTCTCCCTTCCATCTCTCCTTCCTTTCCTCCTTTCCTCCCTCTCCCTTCCTTCTCCTCTTCCCTTGCTCCCTTCCATCTCTCCTTCTTTTCCTTCCTCCCTTCTCCCTTTCCCTCACTCCCTTTCTTCCTTCTCTCCTTCCTTCCTCTCCCTCCCTTCCATCTCTTTCCTTTCCTTTCCTTTCCTTCCCTCCCTCCCTCCCATCTCACAATACAGTGACTTTGGGCAATGTTGAAAAACCAAATTTAAGACATATCAAATTAAACTAGCCCAGACGTAACCAAAGTGAATTCAGAGGTCCTGCACAGTTATAAAAATACTCTAAAACTATTTTTAAATCTCTCTCGCTCTCTCTCTTTCCCCCTCTCTCTTTTTAACCACAAACAACCATATAGAAGAGGATACTGATATTATCAAACCATTTTCATTACATTTCCTATCTTTTTGGATGGCTCTACATCTTTGCGTTTTCAATTCCTTCTCTGAATTCGTGCTGCCTCTAAACCAGTGTTTCTCAACCTTGGCAACTTGAAGATGTCCGGACTTTTCGCTGGCTGGGGAATTCTGGGAGTTGAAGTCCGGACATCTTCAAGTTGCCAAGGTTGAGAAACATTGCTCTAAACATTCCAACAATTGCCACAGGCTCTCTGGATTAAAACAGCCTTACAAAAATGAGATTGAGAGGGAAGGAAGGAGAGGAGAGAAGAAAGGAGGGAAGGAAGGAGGGAAAGAAGGAAGGAGAGAAGGAGAGAAGAAAGGAGGGAAGGAAGGAGGGAATGTAGGAGAGAAGGAAGGGGGGAAGGAAGGAGGAAAGGAAGGGGGAAAGGAAGGAGAGAAGGAGAGAAGAAAGGAGGGAAGGAAGGAAAGAGGGAAGGAAGGAGAGAAGGAGGGAAGGGGGAAGGAGGGAGGGAAGGAAAGAGGGAAGGGGAGTAGGAGAGAAGAAACGAGGGAAGGAAAGAGGGAGGGAGGGAAGAAGTAGGAGGACCGTTGTAAGATAAGATGGATCTATGGGATGGTAAGAAAGCAATCTTCAAGTATATTGTCAACTGTAGGGAAAAAAATTGTTATAAATACATATTATTAATAACAGTTATGAGATCATATAATTGTGAATGTATATATGGGAAAAAAAATGAGATTGAACCTAAATTCTGTGCCAATAATCCATTAAAAAAAAAACCCTTGCTAACAAATAGTCACCCGGTTTCCCTTCCGAGGACCTCTCGGTGGTGTGACTTACTTGCTTCCCACTATATGTGCAACCTTCATAGTCCTCGCCTTGTGGCGTTTGCACTGTAGAGCTCTGGAAACAAAAAGAGAATGGCATAAATTAATCATAAACACAGGGGGTCCTCCTCTTAGCGACCGTTCCAAGTTACAACGGATGCAAAAAAAAATGGTCCTTGACAAGCAAGAGTCAATGTTTCAACAGCCACACCCTCCGATTGTATTTTGGACACTTGGCAACTGGGCACATTGGTCTCATTGGTCCCCTGACTACAATGTGGTGGATTGTTGGGGAGTTTTTTGGCCAGAAACTAGAGAGTCCTTGAGGCCACCTGGAGTAGTGAAAATGGGTGTGGAGCCTTCTTGGAATTGTTGAAAGCTGTCAGTGTAGTATTCATGAACTGGAATAGGGCTTGGTAACAAGGGACCAACAATGGGAGCTGAAACCGTTGGGAGCCTGGGCGTGGCTTAGCTCTGTAGCTCTGAGTCTGTGATGAGTTCTGGTCTGCTGCTCTGAAACTGAAACTCCTCTCCTCTGCTTGTGTTTTTGCTTGTATTTGCTACCACATTAGAAAAACCAGCATGGGTACTGTATATATGCCTTATATGTTATTATGTATACAAAGAAGTTTTGAATCAGGGGTGGGTTCCTGCCAGTTCTAAGCTTTTCTATAGAAGAGGTTCCACAGTACCATTAGAACCGGTTCCAGCTCCCTCCCCCCTCCCCCCTGCTCATCATCAAAATGAAGAGCGAGGGGAGGAATTCTGGGAGTTGAAGTTCACAAGTCTTAAAGCTGTCAAGCTTAAACACCCCTGGGGAGAGGGTTTCTAAAGGGTTAGGGGTACAAGGGTCTTGTAACTTGACAGTTTTAAGACTTGCACCCTTCAATGCCAGAGTTCCTGAGCCAACATGACTGGAGGAGGAATTCTGGGAGTTGAAGTCCACAAGTCTTAAAGCTGTCAAGTTTGAACACCTCTGGGGTTTTTTTTCCTAAAGGGTTAGGTGTGCAAAGGTCTTGTAACTTGACAGCTTTAAGACTTGCGTGCTTCAAATTCCAGAGTTACTGAGCCAACATTTTGGTTGCTAAGCAAGAGCGTTGTTAAGTGAGTTTCACCACATTTTACAAGTTGGCCACACCCACCCAGTCACATGGCCGACATGCCACTCCCACCCAGTCACATGGCCAGCAAGCCACTCCCACCAGGTCACATGGCCGGCAAGCCACTCCCACAGAGCAGGCCACACCTACAGAAGAGGTTCTAAAAAAATTTGAAACCCACCACTGTTTTGAATCCTGCTGAATCAGTTACCCATGTGTGCTTTCTGGATGTGATTGCTACAACAAAAACTCTGGCAAAAGCCTTCTTGGAACTGTCTTTTCAGCAGTTCCAAGAAGGCTCCACATCCATTTGCGCTACTCCAGGTGACCCTGAGGACACAGGTGAGCCTCTAAGGGGCCTCAACGGCTCTCTAAAAGCCTGCAAATGACCAGCTGTCTGCAAGGAGTATCAATCCTTCCATTCCCCCACCATCCAGTCAGAGCTGAAGAAGCTTCTTGGATGAGAAACGAAACATCTTCAAAGAACAACCAGAAAGTCCAGTTGCCTCTTGAAAAATCACCTTTGGGACAATTGTGACCTGGATGATGGAGAGTCTCC
The DNA here is from genome assembly GCF_009769535.1 of Thamnophis elegans. Taxonomy (NCBI): domain Eukaryota; kingdom Metazoa; phylum Chordata; class Lepidosauria; order Squamata; family Natricidae; genus Thamnophis; species Thamnophis elegans. The sequence goes on along the minus strand of NC_045545.1, from coordinate 95,550,143 downwards.
ATAGATACGTCACACTGGTTCTTCTCTTTGCTGGACTAGATACATCAGTTCCTGCAACCTTCAACATATGTTTTAGCTTCCAGTCCCCTAATCCTCTTTGTTGCTCTTCTTTGCACTCTTTCTAGAGTCCCCACATCTTTTCTACATCGTGGAACCAAAATTGGATGCAGGATTCCAAGTGTGGCCTTCCCAAGGCCTTATAAAGTGGTATTAAGACTTCACGTGATATCCTGATTCTCTCCCTCTGTTGATGCAGCCTAGAACTGTGTTGGGTTTTTTGGCAGCTGCTGCCCACGGCTGGCTCCTATTTAAATGGTTGCCCACTAGGACTCCAAGATCCCTTTCACAGTTACTACTGTTGAGCCGGATACCACCTATTCTACCCCTGTACATTTAGTTTTTCTTGCCTAAGTCCAGGTTCTTACAGGTCTCCCCCTTGAACTACGTCTTGTTGGATATTAGCGACGGAAGAAGAAAAAAAAAGATTCAGTTTGCGTTTGAATTTTCAGTGCCCGAAGCAAAATGAAGTTCTTCCAACTTCACAACTTCATTTATTTTACAACACAATTAAAAAAAGAAAGAAATTAGGGAAAAGTTTATTAACCATAAAAATGTGGATGACAATAGTGAAACAAATAAATTCGTTGAAGTGTTAATACCACTTTGTACTTAGTAAGGCCACACTTGGAATACTGCATTCAGTTTTGGTCAGCACGGTGTTAAAAAAGATCCGGAGACTCTAGAAAGAGTGCAGAGAAGAGCAAGAAAGAGGATTAGGGGACTGGAGGCTAAAACGTATGAAGAACGGTTGATGGAACTGGGTATGTCTAGTTTAATGAAAAGAAGGACTAGGAGGAGCATAATAGTTGTGTTTCAATATCTCAGGGATTGCCACAAAGAAGAGGGAGTCAAGCTATTCTCCAAAGCACCTGAGGGCTGAACAAGAAGCAATGGGTGGAAACTAATCAAGGAGAGAAGCAACCTAGAACTGAGGAGGAGTTTGGTTTTTCTTGGCTTAGAGCAAAGCCTTACTTTTCTCACCGCTGAATTGCATTTGGTTGGAGAAGGCCCAGGGTTTAATGATGTTCAGGTCCCCATCATTAAACCAACTTATAAAGCAGGCATTTCTTCTGCCTCTCTCGTGAGTTACTTACCTGGAAGGGCAGAAATGATAAGGCGTGCTCAATGAGGAGACGCATGAGCCGCTTGGAGTAGAAAATAAACTCATCCCGGCTTGTCTCCTTGTTTCTGGAAAGGGATGTGACAAAAAATGGGTGTAACGGTATGTGAGAATGACCTTTGGAGGCAGGGGAAGACAAGCTCCCTATAAAACAGTCAGATAAGAGCTGTTGTGGGCCCCCCAGCAGAACTGGCAGCAGATTCGGACAGTGAGGAGGTTGGGGAGGAAGGTGGGCCAGTCCTGGAGTCTGGGGAAGGCTCTGATGAGGGCTCTGTGTCGGAGGCAGAGAGGAGGCCAAGGCCGTCTGACAGTTATCAGCTGCCTTCAGAGTCAGACATCAATGAGGCAGAGGAACAGCTGGAGCCTGTTCCCAGGGTGCGCATGCGCAGAGCTGCCAGAAGAAAAGAACAACTCAGAAATCAGAGTCGACTTGGGAGTAAAGCCACAGGTGGACGGTGAATGGCCCCTCCCATGGGAAACAAAAGAGGAGCGAGAGGGGAGTGGGCTTTTGCAGGAAACAATCCGTTCGGTCGGTCGTTAGATTCGTTTCAGGAGTGTGAAGATCTGTCCGTGAATCTCAGAGACTCTGTGCCCAGCCTTTCCTTGCACAGCACCTCATTTGGAAAATATTGACATGGCAGCTTTCCAAGCTAGATAAGGTCTGCGGTCATGAATACTCCTTTGAGAGACTGTTTGCCAGGCCTTTGCTGAAGGTGAATGGGAGGGATTCACATTCGTTTAATAAAAGGGGTTTTGTCGGGACGAGGAATCTGCTTTGTGCTTTTGGGGGAAGCCTAGGTCAGAACAAGAGTAGGGGTATCAAACTCAAGGACCGGCAGGGCTGCCCTGGAAATAAGGACCAACCCACGGTGCCTCTGCCAGTGAAAATGGAGCTTGGGAGGGCGTAGGCCTCCCAAGCTTCATTTTCACTGGCAAAGGGGTACAGGAGGCCGTCGGAGCCAAAATCGGATCCCAGAAGCCCGTTTTCGCTGACAGAGCGCTTGGGCCTTCACAGGAACCTCTGACAGGAGTGACGTCAATCTGGCCATGCCCACTCTGGCCCCCTGAGATCAAACACAACCCTGATGCGGCCTCAACGACATTGAGCTCGACACCCCTGGATAAGAGGAAGCTTAGCCCACAGCTGCATAATGGATATAAGGAGAAACTCCCAATGGATAAAGTCAACGTTTCTAGGCTTTGCGGCCTAGCCGGGTGTGGTGGGGGTGATGGTTCCTCACGAGTGGTGGCCAAACTCACACATACACGCGGTTCCATTTGTGCAAGCTGCAGCCATGCCTCCCTGTCACTTGCACGCAAATGATGATGCGCACCCCTGCGCTTGCTCGCCACTTCCGCATCCCTGTTCTGCATGGCTCAAGGCCCGATCGTGGGCTGCAGCCTGGGGGTTGCGGATCCCTTCTGGTTTGCAAAAGTGACGGTGAGGGACTCGTACTCTGAACCTTGCAAGATTCGGCTAAGGCGGCTTGATAATGAAGTAGAATGACACGGCAGGGAGTCCTTGATTTACCACCGTTCGCTTAATGACCGTCTGAAGGGAGAATGCCACTGTAAAATGGTGATTTATGACCATTTTCCCACACTTGTTCAGTGAATCCGGCTTCCTCGTTGACGTTTGCTTGTCGGAAGGTCGCAAAAGGGGATCGCGCGACACCCCCCCCCCCCGGGACACGGCAACTGTCGTAAGTATGAGTCCATTGCCAAGCATCTGAATTTTCATCACGTGACCACGGGGGACGTTGCAACGGTGTGAAAACGGTCACAAGTCACTCTTTCCAGTTCCTTTGTAACTTTGAGCGGTTGCTAAGTGAAATGTTGTACATCAAGGACTACCTGTATTCCTCACACACCTGAGTTTCTAGCAGAGTAGGAGGGAGCATAATGTTCTGACCCAGGCTTCCCAAAAGCAGGAAGCCGGCTCCTCGTCCCGATAAAACCCCTTTTATTTAGTTTAAAGGGAATTTCTTTCCAGCAAAGTCCCGGCCGACAGTCTTTCAAGAGATTTCACAACGACAGACTTTGATCAGGCTTGGAGAGCTGCCAGGCCGATATCTTCCAAACTCCACGCTGTAGCAGCAATTACTTGGCAAAGAGTCAGGAACAGATCTTCACCCTAATGAATTGAATTCATGGTCTCCTGCAAACTCCCCTCCCCTTTTGCTCTTTATTCCCTCTGGGAGGGGCCATTCACCGTCCACCTGTGGCTTTACACCTGAGTCAGCCGTTGTTCCTTAGCTGTTCCCTTCTCCTGGCAGCTCTGCGCATGCACACACTGGGAACAGGCTCCAGCTGTTCTTCTGCTCCATTGATCTCCGACTCCGAAGGCAGCTGATAACTGCCAGACGGCCTTGGCCCAGTGCCAAAATTCATTTTTTTTACTACTGGGTCTGTGGGCGTGGCTTGGTGGGGGTAGTGTTGCTTGGTGGGTGTGGCTTGGTGGGCGTGGCAGGGGAAGGATGCTGCAAAATCTCCATTCCCACCCTACTCTGGGGCCAGCCGAGGTGGCAATTGCTAGTTCTCCGAACTACTCAAAATTTCCACTACCGGTTCTCTGAACTACTCAAAATTTCCGCTACCGGTTCTCCGAACTACTCAAAATTTCTGCTACCGGTTCTCCGAACTACTCAAAATTTCCACTATCGGTTCTCCAGAACCTGTCAGAACCTGCTCTGCCTCCAACGCAGAGCCCTCGTCAGAGTCTTCCTCAGACTCCAGGACTGGCCCATGTTCCTCCCCAACCTCCTCACTGTCCGAGTCTCCCACCAGCTCCGCTGGCCGCCCACAACAAATATGGAGAGGGTGGACATTCGCCCCAACTCAAGGGGATGAACACTTACCGGATGATGGTATGCATCCCCCTGACCTGCGGTGTGTTCTTGAGGACACTGAGGGTCTTGGGGAGCGGGTGGCATTGGTGAGCAGAAGCCAGCGCTGCCCTGCAAATGAAGGAGAAGCACAGGTCAACTTGAAGACAGGGTCTCCCCGAGGTCTCCTTTTCCCCGTCCAACTAACCACACAGACTTCCGGCCATGTTTCCTGGACCATCCAAAGGAAGTGGAGGTGCCCCAGCCCCCATTTTGAGCTAAGCAATGGTTAGGTCTCATAACGCTCCCCAGGTTATTAGATCGCAGGAGGCATTTCAACATTGTCCCATGCCGTACATTTTGAAAAGAATGTCTGTAGCTCAGGGTTAAAACTATGGGTCCTTGGGGCACTATGAGCTTGGTGGCTTTCTTGGAGACGTTTCATCACCCAACTAGGTAACTTCATCAGTGACAGAAAGGAGTGGGGGAGAAAGGGATGAGGAAGGGGAGGACCGTGGGATTTTCGATGCTCTCTGATCTTGGTGATTTTCTTGAAGATGTTCCAATTAGGTAATGTCATCAGTGCTAGAATGGAGTGCAGGGTGCAGGGAGGAGGACGAAGAGGAGGACAACTGTGGAGTTTTTGGTGTTCTCCAAGACTGGTTGTTGTCTTGTAGATGTTTCATGAGCCAACTAGGGAACGTCCTCAGTGCTAGAAAGGAGTGAGGTGTATGGAGAGGAGGAGGGGGAGGGGGAGAAGGAGAAGGATGGTGAGGTTCTTGATGCTCTCCTAAGCTTGGTAATTTCCTTGCAACATTTCATGACCCAACTAGGTAACATAATCAGTGCTAGAAGGAAGTGGGTTTGCAGAGAGGAGGTGGAGGTGGAGGTGGAGGAGGTGGAGGAGGAGGAGAAGCACAACTACTGTGGGGTCCTTAATGCTCTCTGAGCTTGGTGGTTTTCTTGCAGACGTTTCACTACCAAACTCAGTATTGTCACGCAGTTGGGTCATGAAACATCTGGAAGAAAACCACCAAACTTAGAGAGCACCAACGACCCCAATTTTTTGGGTGAATAAAAGCAAGATCCAGCTCTCCAGAAGATGGCCATTCCGAGGGCACAAGGTGGGAAAACGTTTTCATGAGCAACGACGGTGAAATCCAGACCATCCAAGAATTCATACGGCCAATAATCCTACAGGGAAGGGAACCCACAGGAGCAACAGAGGAGGGGATGGGCCAGAAGTTTGAAAAACTCGAAAGAATTAATTCTAGAAGTGCCTTATTCAGATCCTCCCCGTATCTGGGGGGTGCCACCCTATCCTGTCTCAAAGAACGTTACTGGGGAACTGAGCCAGGAGGATGAAATGGGTCAGCCCCCATGCCAATTCCGTGTGGTTGGTTGGGCTGGGCCCAAGGACGTCATGGATTCTTTTTGCGCCCTCAATCCCAGAGTTTTGCGAGAAAAGAGGATGCTGTGTTTTTAACAACGCCCACGCAAACAAAAGCGGATGCCGTTGAAAAGCCGGACTGGTTTTGAAGCAACAAACAGACAGACAGACAGACAGACAGAGAGAGCGATCCCAACCACGTGGATTAATCAGGAGTCCAAATAAGCTTGTAAAATTCTCTGAAAGCGTCAGCGTGTAAGCAGAGGAAACCAGATCTGCGTTTCGGTCCATTTGGCATCACCGGTTTAAAAATTCCCCCATGGCTGGCTGGGGGAATTCTGGGAGTCGAGAATGGGAATAAAACTCTGGGAGTTTTAAAAGTTGCCAAGCATGAGAAAAACACTGTTCTGTACTGGATGTGATCATGGCGGGCATGGCCTGCTTGGCATCCTGCACCATGGTGGGGAGTGGGCATTTTCGCCCTCCCCAGGCTCTGGAGGTTTTCCTCAAGCCTGCGGGAGAGCGAAAATGGCTTCCCCCAGACTTCCAGGAGGCCCGTTTTATCGCCCTCCCAGAGTCTCTGCGCGAGACCTGCACTTACCTAGCATGATGAACAGGCCGCACAGAGACTCCTGGGAGGGGTGGGGGTGGCCAGCCAGTCCTTGGAACTACCGGTTCGGCAAACTGGATGTAAAATTAACATCCGTTTCGCCCAAAGCGGCTGAATCTCGCCCAAAGCGGCTGAATCCCACCCATGCCCACAACCCTGTGTTTGCTAGAGAAGCCAACCCTAAAACCACACCAGCTGGGTTAGAGGAAGGACAAGCTGACCCACGCTATGGGGCTCTTCCCATGCATCTTGAGAGCACCAGCAGAAGAAGCTCACACAATTTAGTACTCAGATCAAACCAGGATGCCAATTGGGTTCCTCACATATCCCAGCGTAGCTTCCTCTGTTCGTCAGGTGGGTTGAGACATTTGGGACGAAACCAGGTAGGAAAATGGACAGAGCAGTCCCCATCCCAGAGAATTGAGGTTTAGGGGGAGAGGGGGGTGGGAGAGAGAGAGAGAGAAATCAAAAGAAAAAGAAGTCAAATGAGAACACTCCAATCAACTACAAGAATTGGCTTCTGAGGTAGGTAGAAACACAGGTAGAGATGCGAAGGTTCCATCAAAGGCACCACCTTCATCGTCGAAGTCCTGCTGAGATGTTCAGGGTTCAAATTCCTGGCGTGAAAGCTAGGCAGGACATGGAAGCAAGCGTTCCACCACCAAATGTCTGCGGAGATTTCTCAGTCATCCAGGTCATGGTTGTCCCAAAGGTGCTTTTACAAAAAAACAACATATTTTTCGGAGTATAAGACGCACTTTCTTCTCCCCTAAAAGAGGGTGAAAATTTGGGTGTGTCTTATACACCGAATGTAGTCCCATCCACCCGACCCTTTGGCCTCTGCCTCCCAGCAATTTGCCTCCTTGCAGCAAAACAGCAAACAGCCTGTTTCAGTTTCAGCTTCAGCACAGGTTGATTAGCACAAGCAGCTGATTGTCGATTGGATGCACCTCCTGACCATCAGCTGTTTCAGGCTGCAGGAGTTGCCATTGCCTATTGCCACCTTCACACGCCTCATTTTCGGTGCGCCCCATTTCCCACCCATTCCGATCCCCGCTGCCCGTAATGAATTATTAGCTGATCGTCGGGAGGCTGATCCAACAGACAACCAGCTGCTTGTGCTAATCAGGCTGTGCTGAAATTGAAACTGAAACAGGCTGCTTGCTATTTGCTGCAAGGAGGCAAATTGCTTGTTTTCCTCCCCAAAACCTAGGCGCGTCTTATACTTCGGAGCATCTTATACTCCGAAAAATACAGTACTTTGTCTGGTTTTCCTTGAAGGCATTTTGCTTCTCATCCAAGAAGCTTCTTCTGTTCTGAAGAACGAAACTGAAGAACAGAACGGAAGAAGTTTCTTGAATGAGAAGTGAAACGTCTTCAAGGAAAAAACAAAGGAAGGCAAGTTGCCTTTTGAAGAAAGTACTTTTGGGAGTTCCACCACCGAGCTTCCCATCCAAAAATATCTGTGACTGACAGGAGAAGATGCTTCCAATAAGAATTTTCTATCCTAAGGAACTTTATGAAGACAGCCAAACCTTCAGAAGCATCGGTTACACAGACAAAAATCAAATACAGATACTCCTCGACTTACAACCACAATCGAGTCCAAAACTTCCACTGCTAAGTGAGGCAGCTTGGTGAGCTGTGCCTCATTTTGCGCCTTTTTGCTACAGTTAAGCAAATCGCTGCGGTTGTTAAGCGAATCATGTGGTCGTTAAGTGAATCTTGTTTCCCCAGCCCATTGACTTTGCTTGCCAGAAACCAGCGGGGACGGTCACAAGAGGGGATACCATGACCCCAAGGCAATGCGACGGTCATAAGTACATGCTGGTTGCCAAGTGCCTGAGTTTTGATCCCGTGACCACGGGGATGCTGCAATGGCCATTAAGTGTGAAATGGTCATAATTCACTTTTTTCAGCGCCGTTGTAACTTCAACGAGTCCCTATTATTATTTCACCTATGGCATGTCATAAATGGACTAGGAATGTATATTAACATTCAAGTAGATTAGGGGAGCCCAATTTATATATATATATATATATATATATATATATATATATATATATATATATATATATATATATATATATATATATATATATATATATATATATATATATATCTGTGTGTGTGTGTGTGTGTGTGTGTGTGTGTCAGCATAACTCTGGAACGCCTTGAGCAATTTCAACCAAACTTGGTTCATAGATGATGACTTACTCTCTGGGAAAAAATATTGTGGGGGTATAATACCTCTAAAACCACTCAGGGTATGTGTTCTGTTAAGATACAGCCTGTTGTGCCTTACAATGGCTTCTACTGTACTGCCGTAAAATGGCTTCTACTGTACTGCCGTAAAATGGCTTCTACTGTACAGCGCAGTGGAGTTGCCAGCGTAACGGCTTCACGGCACTCCACAAGGGGGCTCCCTCCGGTAAGGGGGGAAAATCCAACGTTAGAAATTACGTTTGGTCGGGACACTTCCCCCCTATAAATAAATACTCTTGCAATGCCGGATTATTAGCTAGCAAAACATAAATGTTAAAAAAAAATCTATGTTCAAATATCAATGTCTAGGCCAGGGGTGTCAAACTCGGTTTCATTCAGGGCCACATCAGGTTTGTGTTTGACTTAAGGGGTGTAAATGGGCGGGAGGCGTGGCCAGCCTGACATCATTTGCGTTGGGGGGGGGCACCTGGGGTAGCCTGAGCACTCTTGCCAGTCAAAATGGGCTCCCGGGCTCCGTTTTTGGCCGGAACGGCCTCCTGCGATCCTCTGCCAGCGAAAATGGAGCACGGGAGGTCGGTGTGCGGCCCTCTCACAAGCTCCGTTTTATTGACAGAGGCGCTGAGGCCCAGTTCTTCGCTATTTCCAGGGCAGTACTGAGGGCCAGATGTAAGCACCCTATGGGCCGGATCCGGCCCCCGGGCCATGCGTTTGGAAAAAAACCCCAGTCTAAGCAATCTAAGCGCTAAAGCATAGCATCATTTACATAAATAGTCACTAAACAAATGGTTGCAATTTGAGGACTACCTGCATATACTGTTTTGGAAGGTTACAGGTAGTGCGCGACTCACAAGAGTTTATTTAGCGACTGTTCAAAGTTGCAACGGCACTGAACATAGGGAGGGGCTTATGACTGTTTTTCACCCTTACGACCGTTGCCGCATCCCCATGGCCACGTGACCCAAATCCACCCAGATTCTCAAAACTGCCTCTCGCCCTCCATCGCCACCTACTCGGTCTCTACTCGGTGGTGGAAACTTCTGGTCCTTTGGCTCCTGTGGGTTTTTTGCCCCCCTTTCCGCTTTTGAGTCCTCCCTCCTCAGCGGCTTCCCTTCAGGAGGAGCAAGTTTGAATGGGAAAGTGCCAGCAAAGAGACTCTGATCGCAGGAAGAGAGGAAGGGAAGAGAAGAAAAAGAAGAAGGAGAAGAAAAACGAAGCCAAGGAGATAAAACGACAACAACCCACCGAGGCATTTCGAGCAAAGACAGAGGCTGCCTGGAAGATGCTCCCGTCTTTCGAACCAGGGCAATGGGTTTTTTTTGCTTGTTCGTTATGAAATGCATTTATTATGAAATGTATTTATGAAATGTATTTATTATGAAATATATTTATTATGAAATATATTTATTAAATTTATTTATTTATTATATTTATTTATATTTCTTTCTTTTTCTGTCTCTTTCTTTCTATCTCCCCTTCCCCTTCTTTCTTTCTTTCTTTCTTACTCACTCACTCGCTTTCTTTCTGCATTTCATTCTTTCTCTCTCTCTCTCTCACTTTCTTTCTGTCTTTCTTCCTCCATTTCCCCTCTCTTCCTACTTTTTTCTTTTCTTCTTTCCTTCTCTTTCCCTTTCTCTTTCTTTCCTTCCTTTCTTTCCCTCTCCCTCACCTCCACCTTTCCCCCCTTTTTCTTTCTTCTCTTCCCCTCCCCACCTTTCTTTACTTCTTTCCTTCCTTCTCTTTCCCTTTCTCTCCTTTCCCTTCTTTCCCTCTACCTCACTTCCATCTTTTCCTCCTCTTTCTTTCTTTCTTTCTTTCTTTCTTTCTTTCTTTCTTTCTTTCTTTCTTCCCTCCCCCTCTCCACCTTTCTTTCCTTCTTTCCTTCCTTTCTTTTCCTTCCCTCTCTCTCACCTCCACCTTTTTCCCTCTCCTTTCTTTTTCTTCCTTCCCTCCCCTCCCCACCTTTCTTTCCTTCCTTCTCTTTCCCTTCCTCTTTCTTTCCTTCCTTTCTTTCCCTCTCCCTCACCTCCACCTTTTCCCTTTTTCTTTCTTCCCTTCCCCTCGCCACCTTTCTTTCCTTCTTTCCTTCCTTCTCTTTCCCTTTCTCTCCTTTCTTTCCCTTCTTTCCCTCTACCTCACTTCCATCTTTTCCTCCTCTTTCTTTCTTTCTTCCCTCCCCCTCTCCACCTTTCTTTCCTTCTTTTCCTTTCTTTCCCTCTCTCTCACCTCCACCTTTTCCCTCTCCTTTCTTTTTCTTCCCTCCTCCCCACCTTTCTTTCCTTCCTTCTCTTTCCCTTCCTCTTTCTTCCCTTCCTTTCCTTCTCCCTCACCTCCAACTTTCCCCCCACTCCTTTCTTTTTCTTCCTTCCCTCCCCCTGCCCACCCTCCCTTCTTTCTTCCCCCCTCTCTTTCTTTCCCTTTCCTTTATTCCTCCCTTCTTTCTTTCTTCCCTTTTCCTTCCTTCTTCTCCTCTTCCTCCTTCCTTCCCTCCTCACTGTAATACTGAATAGAATGGGCTACAGGAATCAGAGGTTCATTTCTGGACATGAAATCTTTTTTTTTAATCCAAATCTCAGCTGTTACCTTGGATCACTGGGTGCTTTCCTTTTGCAATTAAAGGATCAAAGTCCTCGCAGGGTGAAATAAGATCAAAGAGAGCTCTCCTTCATGTGCAGATCACCTCCTGACGATCTGATGACATAACTCTTCAGGGCAGCAATGCAAAATGCATCCCCCAGGCCTCTTTTACAGGCCGGCCCTCAATTTCCCAGCCTAGCCTAGGGCGGCAAGATTTCCTGGTGGCCTCCTATCCAAGTTCTAACTATACAATACAATACAATAGCAGAGTTGGAAGGGACCTTGGAGGTCCACTAGTCCAACCCCCTGCCTAGGCAGAAAACCCTACACCGTTTCAGACAAATGGCTATCCAGCATCTTCTTAAAGACTTCCAGTGTTGGGGCATCATCAAAAAAGCACAACAAAGAATGTTCTTTCTGCGCCAACTCAGGAAGCTCAAATTGCCCAAAGAGCTGCTGATTCTGTTCTACAGAGGAACACAATACAATAGCAGAGTTGGAAGGGACCTTGGAGGTCTTCTAGTCCAACCCCCTGCCTAGGCAGGAAACCCTATACCGTTTCAATGATTGAGTCCCTCATTTGCACCTTCATAACTGTCTGATTTGGCTCTGCAACCCAACAAGACAGACGGAGACTTCAGAGGATAACTAGAAGTGCAGAAAAAGCAATGGCTACCAACCTGACTTCCATTGAGGTCCTGCACACTGCACGAGTCAAAAAGAGGGCTGTGAAAATATCTACAGACCCCTCGCATCCTGGACACAAATTGTTTCAACTCCTACCCTCAAAACGACGCTGCAGAGCACTGCACACCAGAACAACTAGACACAAGGACAGTTTTTCCCCAAACGCCATCACTCTGCTAAACAAATAATTCCCTCAACACTGTTCACTAAGGCTGCATTATTATTCTTTTTCTCATCCTTCCTATTACCTATCTCCTTTTCTGCTTATGACTATAACCATGTTGCTTGGATCTTTACAATTTGTGTTGCTTTATTTGTTTCCTAGTATGATTTGCTTATTAGTAACCGGTTGTGGCCCAGCAGGAGCCATTGGAGTTGCCACCAGACTCCGACAGCGAGGGGCCCTCTGAGTCGGCTCTGGAGGATGTGGAGGACCCTGGACAGGGTTCCGACTCCGAGCAGGGCGCAGAGAGGTTGGTTGGCCACCAGGAGGCGCCTGAGCCTTGGACCAGTGGGGAGGAGACAAGGGAGAGGGAGCCGGATGCCAGTAGTGAGTTGTTCCTGGATGCACGCCATCGAAGAGCTACTGTCAGGAACAATTATGCAATTACAGGAGGTGATTGAACTCAGCTGGTGGTCATTAGGCTCCTCTCCAGACTATAAAAAGACTCCTTGTGCACACGACCCTCTTTGCAGAAGTCAACGCAGGATTGAATGTCGGAGAACATTGTATGAGCTAGGCAGGCTGGATTGCTGCCAAGCCTTATCTGTGTTTATTGCTGCCCAAGCTTGTCTGTGCTGGTTTTCTGCCAAGGAACTGTCTGTCTGTTAATTAAATGCCGTAACTTATCTCTGGCTCGGAGTGTGTGTTGGTGTGGGACGAGAGGGGTCAGAACAATAGCAATAGCAATAGCAGTTAGACTTATATACCGCTTCGTAGGGCTTTCAGCCCTCTCTAAGCGGTTTACAGAGTCAGCATATCGCCCCCAACAACAATCCGGGTCCTCATTTTACCCACCTCGGAAGGATGGAAGGCTGAGTCAACCCTGAGCCGGTGAGATTTGAACAGCCGAACTGCAGTCAGCTGAAGTAGCCTGCAGTGCTGCATTTAACCACTGCGCCACCTCGGCTCTATGACTATCACTAAGTGTTGTATCTTATGATTCTTGATGAATGTATTCTATTTTATTTTTCTGTACGTACCCTGAGAGCATAGGCACCAAAGAGAAAATCCCTTGGGTGTCCAATCACACTTGGCCAATAAAGAATTCTGTTCTATTCAACTCTATTTTGGCACCCGGGAGCAAATTGAGCTGACCTCTGTCGTGCTTCAAATGCCTCGAGGCTGATGCAGAAGGGAGGAGACGTGGCAAGAAAGAAAACAGGCACCCTTCCTTACCTGACGCTGAGTTCGCGCTGTGGGAACAACACAACAAAGACAGTGAAATCAGTTATTAACACGCCAGCAGGGAAACACAGGAAGCCGGGAAGGAAATTAAGAATTTTTTTTTTTAAATCAAAAGAAAACAAGAATAGGTCTCCCATATTCACTGGCCTGCAAAATTCATGTTTTAATATTTTTTTTCTTGAAGGAGCCACCGTCACAGTTTTGCTCAAAACAGGTTTCTGAAAATGATTTGGTTCAGTGTTGGATTCGAAATGTTGCCATTTGTTTGTTTGTTTGTATCCTGCCATTATTATTATTGTTGTTGTTGTTGTTGTTACTACTACTATTATTATGTGGTTAATCTTCGGTGAGATTCACAGCCTTTGAGGCTGGTTCAGTAGTGGGATTCAGCCAGTTCGCACCTATTCGGGAGAACTGGTTGTTAACTTTCTAAGCAGTCCAGAGAATCGGTTCTTGGAAGAAATCTTATTTTCTTTTTTAACACTTTGCAGGGCTAATCCTATAAGGAAGGCAGGAAGGAAACATTCTGGTGTTGTTTCTAGCCTCATCTTTGTTGCCCTGCTTACAGAAACTGCCTCTCCGGTTAACCCTTATTACATTGTCACAGCTAAGGCGAAGCGCCCATCGATCTGAGTGACATTGAGTTGGCCACGCCCACCCAGTCACATGACCACTGAGCCCCGCCTACCCTGCTGGTCATTAGGGCAGAGAACCGGTTGTTAAATTATTTGAATCCCACCACTGGGCTGCTTGACAGCTCAACAGCTCGAGTCCTAACCAAGGACCTAGGAACTGTTAAGGTAAGGTTTTAACAGTTTTAGGGGCAATTTTACTCCCCTAAAATCTTGGATAGAAGTAATCCTCAACTTATGACCGCAACCGAGGCCAAAACCTGTGTGGCTAAGCGAGACAGGAAAAACAGAATAACGAAGTTGGGCGAGATCCTGAACTTTGCAGCAAGGTGGCCAACACAATAGCAGAAGCACTCAGACTTATATATGCCGCTTCGGGGTGCTTTTGCAGCCCTCTCTAAGCGGTTTACAGAGTCAGCCTGTTTCCCTCAACAATCTGGGGTCCTCATTTGACCCACCTCAGAAGGATGGAAGGGTGAGTCAACCTTGAGGTTGAGGATTGAACTGCTGGCAGTCGGCAGAATTAGCCTGCAATACCACATTCTAACCACCAGAGGTTCATGAAAAAGAAGAAAACATGACACCCCCCCCCAATGCAGGGGCTTCTGTGAACATCTGTCGGGTCTCACCTCTTCCAGCTGGCTGTGCACATGCTGAACAATCAGGTCAATAGCAACTGTATTTCCACTACCTAAAAGAAGAAGAAAAAAGAGGGAGAGAGAGGAGGGAGAGAGAAAGAAAGAGAGAGAGAGAGAGAGAGATTTGAAAATAGTTATAGTTTTGTAACTACTGTGTAGTAGAGTGTCTGAATTCACTTGGGTTACATCTGGGATACTTTAATTTGATATGTCTGAAATTTGGTTTTTCAACATTGCGAGATGTATTGTGAGATGGGGGAGGGAAAGAAGGAAAAGGAAAGGAAAGAGAGATGGAAGGAAGGGGAGAAGGAAGAGAGGTGGGGAGGGAGGGGAGAAGAGAGGAAGGAAAGAGAGAAGGAAGAGAGGGAGGGAAGGGGAGAAGGGAGGAAGGGATATGGAAGGGAGAAAGGGAGGGAAGGGGAGAAGGGAGAGGAAGGAAAGAGAGAAGGAAGAGAGGGAGGAAGGGAAGAAGGGAGGAAGGGATATGGAAGGGAGAAAGGGGAGAAGGAGAGAAGGGAGAGGAAGGAAGGAAGGAGAGATGAAAGGGAGAAAGGGAGGGAAGGGGAGAAGGGAGAGGAAGGAAAGAGATAAGGAAGAGAGGGAGGAAGGGAAGGGAAGGGGAGAAGGGAGATGGAAGGGAGGAAGGGGAGAAGGAGAGAAGGGAGAGGAAGGAAAGAGAGAAGGAAGAGAGGGAGGGAGGGAGGGAAGGGGAGAAGGGAGGAAGGAAGGAGAGGGAAGGGAGAAAGGGGGGAAGGGGAGAAAGGAGAGGTAGGAAGGAAGAGAGGGAAGTGGAGAAGGAAGGAAAGAAGGAGAGATGGAAGGGAGAAAGGGGAGAAGGAGATAAGGGAGAGGAAGAAAGGAGAGAAGGAAGAGAGGGAGGGAGGAAGGGAAGGGGAGAAGGAAGGGAGAGGAAGGAAAGGAGTGAGATAAAGGAGAATATTTGTAGCTCAGGGATGAAATGAGGTGTCCTTGGTGCTCTTGGTTGAGACCAAACTCCACTCCGGCCCTGATGACGCTACCTAGTTGGGTAGTGAAACATCTGCAAGAAAACAACTGAGCTCAGAGACGTGAATATCTGTTTACTTCCTGCAATGACCTGAGAAATCCCCTAGAGGGCGCAAGCAGCCTACAGATCCCCATGTAAGATGCAGCCAAGTCAAAATTAAGAGCTGCAATTTTCTCAAACCAACTTCCTGTTTAACAAGTCCACAACTACTTCTCCACATACAACGCTTTGTTTAGTGATTGTTCGAAGTTACAACAGCGCTGAAAAAAAAGGGGGAGCATATGGCCGTTTTCCACACTTACGACTGTTGCAGCATCCCCAAAATTCAGATTCCTGGCAACTGACTTGCATTTATGACGGTCATAGTTCCCGGGGCCATGTGATCATGTGATTTCCCCCCAGGTCAGGAATCCAGCCGGACGCCTACCTCGTGGGACCACAATGTCGGCCACTCGCATGGTGGGCTGGATATACTGGTCAAAGGCCGGCTTGACGAACTTGTTGTACTGCTTGATGACCCCATCAATCTCTCGGCCTCGCTCGCTGATGTCCCGGCGCAAACGCCGAACCAGACGGATGTCCGAATCGGTGTCCACAAATATTTTCATATCCAGAAGCTGCAGAGGGGGGAAAAAACCCGAAGAGGAGTCAAGTGGCATTTGGGTCCTAAAGAGACCCTTCTGGGGCAGAGTCTTTCAACCTCGGCAACTTCAACTCCCAGAATTCACAGTTTAACCAAGGAATTCTGGGAGTTGAAGTTCGTGCCTGTTAAAGCTGCCAAGGTTGAAAGACTCTGCTTTAGGAAATGCCAGGAGGTTTGGGGGGGGGGGAGCGTTGGACTTGACGTGGGCTCTGTTCCCCTCCCCTCAGCCACCAGAACTTCTGGCATAGTCACTTTGGACCAGTTCCCCACACACATACCCTGGACCAACCTCACAAGGCTGTCGTTATTTGGAAATTGAGGAAGAGGGAGTGCTAGATGTGCTATGCAGAGTTGATGAAAGGTAGAAGGAAAGGAGAAAGAGTAAGGAGAGAGAAGGGGAGGGAGAAAGAAAGAAAGAAAGAAAGAAAGAAAGAAAGAAAGAAAGAAAGGAAGGAAGGAAGGAAGGAAGGAAAGAAGGAAGAGGGGGAGTGGAGAATTAAAGAAAGAAAGAGAGAGAGAGAAATAAAGAAAGAGAAAGAAGGAAGGAAGGAAGGGGAAATGGAGAAAGAAAGAGAAAGAAAGAACAAATGAAGGAAGGGGAGAAAGAAGAGAGAGATAAAGAGAAATAATGAATGAATGAATGAATGAAAGAATGAATGAATGAATGAATGAACAAAGGAAGGAAGGGGAAGTGGAGAAAGAAACAAAGAGAGAAAGAGAGAGAAAAATAAAGAAAGAAAGAGAGAGAGAAAGAAAGAAAGAAGGAAGGAAGGAAGTGGAGAAAAAGAGAGAGAGAAAGAAAGGAAGAATGAACAAAGGAAGGAAGGGGAAGGGGAGAAAGAAAGAAAGAGAGAGAGAGAGAGAGAAAGAAAAAGAAAGAAAGAAAGAAAGAAAGGAGGGAAGGAGGGAAAAAGGAAGGGGAAAGGGAAGGAGAAGGAAGGGAAGAGGAAGGAAATCTTCATTTTTTAAAACTGAATTTCAAAATTGATTTATTTTCAAGCCTTCTATCTTGAACCAATCGTAACCAACAATGGGCAGGTAAAAGATAAGTTACAAAATGCAATGCCCCCCCCAAACCCCCTAATTAGGGTCAAGAAAGAACGGGAAACCAACCCCCACTCCAACTCAAATGTCCCTTTAGGGGTGGTGGTTCATAATTGATTTTCAACTAAGGCTGACCCCCGAGTGGCAGGAAATTTCTGCCCCCCCTTCCGCCAGGGGATTTTAGGGGGCCTCCAAGGGCTGTGGAAAGGAGACGTGGTCTGGAGGTGGGTCTGGGGGCCACCAATAATAACCCCCCCATCATCACCCCCCCCCAAAAGGCTGAAAACCCAGACTAACCTTCAGGAGGTCCTTATCGGCGAAGGCCATAATCCCTTCGAATATAATCACGTTGGCTCCATAAAGCATTTTCTGGAAGCAAGAATTGTGCACGGAGACTGTCAGCGTTCCATTAAAACATGTTATTTGTTTGTTTGATTGGCAGTTTTTTAAGAACCCCCCCCCCCCGGCCTGTATTACATCATAGGTAAACCTAGCTTGGTTGTGAGAAAAGGGGGAAAAAGCACAAGACGGGTTGAATGTGGTTTGTTTTTGTTGAGACATTAGCCGAAAGGTTTAAAGTTGTTTTTATTCAGCTGGATCATTAGCTGTGATGGAATGCAGCCTGGATTCCCGGGAGGGAGGGGCTGCTTTCCAGAGGAGCAAGAGACAATTCGGTCCAGATAGTTTGTGTGAGAGAAAGAAGGTGAAAATGGCGCCTCCCTAATGGCTCCCAGAGTACATACTTTATGGGAGTGTTAGCATGCTTTAGTTTGGCAAGATTGTGTCGATGGGTGAGGAACAATAAAGAAATCTGCTAGGAAGAATCACATTGTGCCTTTTTTGATATTGGGTGTTCCTTCCTTCCTTCCTCCCTCCTTCCTTCCTCTCTCCTTCCTTCCCTCCCTCCCTCCCTCCCCCCTCCCTTCCTCCCTCCCTCCCTCCTTCCTTCCTTCTCTGGATTCCCAGAAGGGAGAGACTGCATTCCAGAGAATCAAGAGACAGTTCAGTCCAGATAGCTTGTGTGAGAGAAAAAAGGTGAAAACGGCGCCTCCCTAATGGCTCCCAGAGTACATACTTTATGGGGATGTTAGCATGCTTTAGTTTGGCAAGATTGCGTCTATGGGTGAGGAACAATAAAGAAATCTGTTAGGAAGAATCACATTGCGCCTTTTTTGATATTGGGAGTTCCTTCCTTCCTTCCTTCCTTCCTTCCTTCCTTCCTTCCTCCCTCCCTCCCTCCCTCCCTCCCTCCTTCCTCTCTCCTTCCTTCCTTCCTTCCTTCCTTCCGTCCGTCCTTCCTTCCTTCCTTCTCTGGATTCCCAGAAGGGAGAGACTGCATTGCAGAGAAGCAAAAGACAACTCAGTCCAGATAGTTCCCAGAGTAAATACTTTAGGGGAGTGTTAGCATGCTTTAGTTTGGCACGATCCTGTCTATGGGTGAGGAACAATAAAGAAATCTAGTTCTACTCTCGCTTTAGGTATGAAAGCTGGCTGGGTGACTTTGACCAATCATCACGTGACTGTGTGAGTTCTAGTCCCACTTTAGGCACGAAAGCCAGCTGGGCGACTCTGGGCCCAAGGTCTCCCTTTTTCAGCCCAATTCACCTCACAGGGTTGTTGTTTTATTAATTAATAAATAAATAAAAATCAAAGTTGCAATGCTGCCAACTGCCGACACTCTGGGCGAATCGCGACAACCGAAACCAAGAAATCGCAACAAAAGCAGAGGAGGGGGAAAAGGAGAGACGTCATCCTAAACGGGGCAGGGCTAAGGGAGGGTCGTGGCTAAGGGGGCAGGGCTAAAACCAAGAAATCCCCCCCCTCAAAAAAAAGAAGCCGGGCTCACCCATTCCTTCTTGCGGCTGTGGCTGGTGAAGTCGTAAACGGGGATCTTGACGCTCTTCCCTTGCTTCAGCTTCTTGAGAGTGGCGATCATCAGGTCGAAATCAAAAGCATCCGGGTGGTCGAAGTTGAAATCGTTGCTGGCAGCCAATTCCTGCTGCTCTTTCGTCAGAATCTGTCTCCCACCACCACCACAAAAAAATGAGATTTAGGGGAGCGGGGTGATGGACTGCCCTATACAGGAGTCCTTGATTTACGGCCACAATTGAGCCCAACATATGGGATGGAACGGAACAGCCCAACCCAGCACAGAATAAGAGAGTTGGAAGGGATCTTGGAGATCTTCTAGTCCAACCCCCTGCTTAGGCAGGAAACCTTATCCTGACACAGGTTTCAGACAAATAATTGCCCAATCCCTTCATGTCCAAGCTGCTCCAATGTTAAGAGCATCCACAACTTCTGGAAACAAGTTGTTCCACTGGTCAATTGTTCTCACTATTAGGAAGTTTCTCCGTAGTTCTAGGTGGCTTCCCTCCATGACTAGTTTCCTGTTGTGGCCCACCAGCGGCTGGCAGATTCAGAGAGTGAGGAGGTTGGGGAGGAACCTGGGCCAGTCTTGGAGTCTGGGGAAGGGCTCGGATGAGGGCTCTGTGTCGGAGGCAGAGCGTGGGCCAGGGCTGTCCAACAGCTGCCTTCGGAGCCAGACATCAGGGAGGCAGAAGAACAGCTGGAGCCTGTTCCCAGTGTGCGCATGTGCAAAGTTGCCAGACGAAGGGAACAGCTAAGGAACAAGGGTCGACTCGGGAGTAAGGCCACAGGTGGACAGTGAATGGCCCTTTCCAGGGGGAATAAGAGAGGAGCGAAAGGGGAGTGGAGTTTGCAGGAGACCATTAGTTCATCCCTGCATTCTTGCCAAGTATTGCGGCGTCTGAAAGATATCGGCCCGGCCATTCTCCAAGCCTGATAAAGGTTGGTAACTGTGAACTATCTTGAAAGACTGTGGGAGAGGAAAGGCTTTGCCGGAGGGGAATTCACTGTCAATTAAATAAAAGGGGTTTATCGGGATGAAGACTCGGCTTCGAGCTGTTGGGGAAGCCTAGCTCAGAACATCTCCACCCATTGTTTCTTCAGCTGCTTTGGAGAATAGCTTGACTCCCTCTTCTTTGTGGCAGCCCTTCAAATATTGTGAGACTGCTATACCCCCCCTAGTCCTTCTTTTCATTAAACTAGACCAGGGGTCGGCAACCTTAAACACTCAAAGAGCCACAAAGGTCCTAACCGGAAGCCCCCCGTTCAATTCTGGAGCCGACCGAGTCTCCTCCTAGTGTGGCATCCTTTTTCCTATGCTGACCGGAAGTCCTGTTCCCCCGCCATAGAGTCTCCTCCTAGTGTGGCATCCTTTTTCCTATGCTGACCGGAAGTCCTGTTCCCCCGCCATAGAGTCTCCTCCTAGTGTGGCATCCTTTTTCCTATGCTGACCGGAAGTCCTGTTCCCCCGCCATAGAGTCTCCTCCTAGTGTGGCATCCTTTTTCCTATGCTGACCGGAAGTCCTGTTCCCCCGCCATAGAGTCTCCTCCTAGTGTGGCATCCTTTTTCCTATGCTGACCGGAAGTCCTGTTCCCCCGCCATAGAGTCTCCTCCTAGTGTGGCATCCTTTTTCCTATGCTGACCGGAAGTCCTGTTTCCCCACCATAGAGTCTCCTCCTAGTGTGGCATCCTTTTTCCTATGCTGACCGGAAGTCCTGTTTCCCCACCATAGAGTCTCCTCCTAGTGTGGCATCCTTTTTCCTATGCTGACCGGAAGTCCTGTTTCCCCACCATAGAGTCTCCTCCTAGTGTGGCATCCTTTTCCTATGCTGACCGGAACTCCAGTTCCCCCACCATAGAGTTTCCTCCTAGCACGGCATCCTTTTTCCTCTGCTGACCAGAAGTCTGGTTCCCTCACCATAGAGTCTCCTCCTAGCATGGCATCCTTTTTCCTCTGCTGACCGGAAGTCTGGTTCCCCTACCATCGAGTCTCCTCCTAGCACGGCATCCTTTTTCCTCTACCTGTCCTAACCAAAAGCCCTATCAATTGTGGAGCCAACTGGAGACAGGGAGCTGCAGCAGAGGGATGAAAGAGCCACATGCGGCTCCGGAGCCACAGGTTGCTGACCCCTGAACTAGACGAACCCAATTTCTGCAACCGTTCTTCGTATGTTTTAGCCTCCAGTTCCGTAATCATCTTCGTTGCCCCTTCTCTTCATTCTTTCTTTACCTGACTCCTCGGTAGCCACACCTGAGCTGTTGAAGGAGAGGAGTCTCACTTTTTTCCCTCCCTTCTATTCAAGTCCAGCCAAACCCACCCACCCCCGAATTAAAATGACGTTGGTCATTCTGAAGGGGAGGAATCTCACTGCTTGGCCCCATTCATCCTGTCTGCCTGGATTTCCAACTCCCCCGGAGTGTCTGCTGGCTCTTCTCACCTTATAAAAGGAGTCCATGGAGAGCAAGACTACCCACGGCACGTCCAACGCCTCGATGATCATCCTGGCCACCGTGGTCTTCCCGGAAGCGCTGCCCCCTCCCAGACCTGAAGAGGAGCAAAAGCCCAAAGCAGAACGTTGACCACAGTCTTGCAAGGTAGGCTCGGGTAAAAGAATGCTTTCTGGCCCTGCTGAAAAGGGAGGACTTCCAATCTGTAAACCTCACCTTGAATCCAGGGGTGGGGGTTCAAAACGTTTTAGTAACCGGTTCTCTATTAATGGCAGCTAGAATTGTATTGGCTAAAAATGGGAAAAATGAGAAAATACCAACGCAGGAGGAAGCTATTTACAAAATAATGGGAATGTGCTGAAATGAGTAAATTGACATTTGGAATTAGAGAACAAGAAGATCAACAATTTTATAATAGCAATAGCAATAGCAGTTAGACTTATATACCGCTTCATAGGGCTTTCAGCCCTCTCTAAGCGGCTTACAGAGTCAGCATATCGCCCCCACAATCTGGGTTCTCATTTCACCCACCTCGGAAGGATGGAAGGTTGAGTCAACCTTGAGCTGGTGAGATTTGAACAGCCGAACTGCAAAACTGCAGTCAGCTGAAGTAGTCTGCAGTGCTGCATTTAACCACTGCGCCACCTCGGCTCTATAAGACATGGGATTTATTTTATCAATGGCTGGATAAAAAAGACATGGAAGTTAAGGGTACTAGAGTATGTTATCAATACAAAAAAAAAAAAATAGAATGATATTGAATATAATATAAAGGCATATTATTATTGGATAGATTGAAGATGAAATAATGAAGTGTTCCAATATAAATGATCCCAATATTAAGTATAGTTCGTTGAAAATGAAGGAATATTTAGGGATAGTCAAACAAATAACGTACAATGATAATAATGTATATACACATATTGGATTTGATAACATGTGATTTTATATAAATTGCAAGTGACGACTATGGAAAGGGTGCACAAAAACCTTCTAACCAATCGACACACTGTGCGTAATGAAAGATGGTTTTATGTTTTATGTCTTGTTTGTTAATGTCTGTTTAAAAAATTTAAAAAAATTAAAAAGAAAATTTTTTTAGCAACCAGTTCTCTGCCCAGGTGCTGGATGGGTGCGGCCCAGTGGTGGGTTCTGGATCCCATTGCAACCGGTACGCTGAAACGGGGCCCGGCGTCCACCATGTGGACACAGGCAGCACACGCACAGCACGCATGCATACGTATTATTGCCCGCGACACTCCAGCTGCTTGGCAGAGCATCACACAGGCACCGTATGCTCCATGCACATGCGCGAAAGCCCCAATCGGCTCAAAATACCGGTAAGGAGAGCGGGCAGGCTCTCTGGAGCACCGTACCGGAGCGGTACCTGGTGCTCTCAGCAGGCACCAGTCGTATCCCACCACTGGCATGGCCATGGTGACCGTGCTGTACCACGGATGTGCTGGGGGGTGGGGAGAATTTTCGGGCCTGTTTCCAAACTTCCAGAACTTCCGGGAGACCTGTTTTTCGCCCTCCCCAAGATCCAGAGGTTTTTATTGAGCCTCTGGGAGGGTGAAAACAGCCTCCCCCGAGCTCCAGAGGCTGGAAACAGGTCCGTTTCTAGACTTCCGGAACTTCCAGAAGCCCCATTTTTGGTCCTCCCAGATCCTCCAAGCGGGCCCTGCCCTTACCTGGCATCCAAAACGGGCTGCGTGGAGACTGCTGGGAGGGGTGGAGGTGGATGGGCAGAGCCAGCCAGTTCTTGTAACTACTGGTTGCAAATACCAGTGTAAAATTAGCATCCAGTTCGGCCGAACCGGTCCGAACCGGCTGAATCTCTTGGCTGCCACGGCTTCAAAGATGGTGACTTTATGACCTGTGGACTTCAATTCCCAGAATTCCTGAGCCAACCATGCTGGCTCAGGAATTCTGGGAGTTGAAGTCCACAGGTTGCAAACTTGTTCATAGCTGCCCATCTCTGCTTTATTCATAGAGATCGGGGCCTAACTTCCCTCCAGGGTAGATAAAAATCAATGTGTTTTTTTTAAATGGATTTCTTTCATTTAATTAAGACTTTTTAAAAATTTAAATCAGACTTTTTTTAATTTTTATCAAATTTATTTTAATAAAATGCTATTGGGATAAAAATCTATCTCAAGGTAGTTTTCTATATAAGATACCTTCCTAATTTAATTCATTCAGCACGAAATGGAGCTTAAGTTATGTAGCGCGAGGCTGTATGTTCTGCAATATTGGGACTGTCGGAGAGTCAAGAGTGGCTCAGAGGAGCCGTTGCGGGACAGAGATGACAGCTGCTCTTTAAAAACCATGATTTAAATCGAGTTGATTTAAATCAGGGGTCCCCAACCTTTCGGACCTCAAGGACCACTAAATTCATAACTTTAAATCCCGCAGACCACTAATATGATCTGTCCAATGACCGGATGGGTGGAATGTGGCTGGGTGGTCATGTGACTGGGTGGGCGTGGCCAACGATGTCATTCACATCGAGGGGCGCCTTGCTAGCTTCTACTCGCCACTCCTCGCCTGCCCGCACGGGCTCCTTAAGGCCCCACCAGGAGAAAGAGTTGGCAAAACTGCTGGCTCAGTTCAAATTGGATCTGACAGAGAAGGCGGCTCAGCAGAAGCACCTCACTGAGGACTAGGAGCATGGGCTTTCCAAGCAGAGAGAAGACCACCTTGGCCAGGCACCAGCGCTTGGAGGCTCAGCGGGCTGAGATGGTCAGCCAGTTCCAGGCCATGATGCAGTCCCACTGGAACGAGGCCCTCCGGCTCTTCACCACCAGCGGCTCTTCCCTCCAGCCTTCACCCAAAGCCCCCCACCAGGAGGCTGAAGTAGACCCCAAGTCAGAAATTCTCCCTGCCTCTGACCCACAAAAAAAGACCCCGAAGGGGGAGACTGCAGCAACACAAGCTTTCATTGCATATATCCATCCCAGGGGGCGTAGTCTGAGGACCCCTGATTTAATGCAATATAAAAAATGCAAATCATTTTTCTTCCAACCGCCAGAATTTTCTTGCAGACCACTAATGGTCCACGGACCCCCAGTGGGTGACCACTGATTTAAATCAGATCCAACCATGCCGTCTCCTGTGCCAAAGTGCCATCCTTCCAACCCTATGCGGCGGCCCTTACCGATAACAAATGCCTCTTTTGACTGTGTGCCATGTTCGTTGTACCAAGGGGGGCGGCCTGCGGTGTAGATGGTCCTTTTACTGGTACGTAGAAGGGGAGGCTCCGATTTGGACTGGCTGGTGGTTCGCTTCCGGGGGGATTTGGTTCCGACAATGGTGGGCAGCAGCCTGTCTAAGGTGTCTGCACTGTGGTTGCTATAAAGGAAGAGAGAGAGAGAGAGAGAGAGAAATGGTTAGGTAGGTAGGTAGGTAGGTAGGTAGGTAGGTAGGTAGGTAGGTAGGTAGGTAGGTAGGTAGGTAGGTAGATGATAGACAGACAGATAGACAGGATAGATGATAGACAGAGAGAGAGAAAGAGACATAGATGTTATAGATAGATAGATAGATAGATAGATAGATAGATAGATAGATAGATAGATGATAGATAGATAGATAGATAGATAGATAGATAGATAGATAGATAGATAGACAGACAGACAGACAGACAGACAGACAGATGATAGATGGATGGATCGATGGATGGATGGATAGATGGCTGGACGGACTGACAGATGGACAGAGATAATAGACAGACAGATATAGATGATAGATGGACAGACAAACAGGATAGATGATAGACAGAGAGAGAGAGAGAGAGGGAGAGACAGGCAGACAGACAGATAGATGTTATAGATAGATAGATAGATAGATAGATAGATAGATAGATAGATAGATAGATAGATAGATAGATAGACAGACAGACAGACAGACAGACAGACAGACAGACAGGAGAGATGATAGATGGATAGATGGATGGATGGATGGATAGATGGACAGACTGACGGATGGACAGATAGATAATAGACAGACAGATATAGATGATAGATGGACAGACAAACAGGATAGATGATAGACAGAGAGAGAGAGAGGGAGAGACAGGCAGACAGACAGACAGGAGAGATGATAGATGGATAGATGGATGGATGGATGGATGGATAGATGGACAGACTGACGGATGGACAGATAGATAATAGACAGACAGATATAGATGATAGATGGACAGACAAACAGGATAGATGATAGACAGAGAGAGAGAGAGAGGGAGAGACAGGCAGACAGACAGATAGATGTTATAGATAGATAGATAGATAGATAGATAGATAGATAGATAGATAGATGGATGGATGGATGGATGGATGGATGGATGGATGGATGGATGGATGGATGGATGGATGGATGGATGGATGGATGGATGGATGGATGGATGGATGGACTGACGGATGGACAGATAGATAATAGACAGACAGATATAGATGATAGATGGACAGACAAACAGGATAGATGATAGACAGAGAGAGAGAGAGGGAGAGACAGGCAGACAGACAGACAGGAGAGATGATAGATGGATAGATGGATGGATGGATGGATGGATAGATGGACAGACTGACGGATGGACAGATAGATAATAGACAGACAGATATAGATGATAGATGGACAGACAAACAGGATAGATGATAGACAGAGAGAGAGAGAGAGGGAGAGACAGGCAGACAGACAGATAGATGTTATAGATAGATAGATAGATAGATAGATAGATAGATAGATGGATGGATGGATGGATGGATGGATGGATGGATGGATGGATGGATGGATGGATGGATG